>NC_052359.1:82380280-82531091 GCF_009727055.1 Benincasa hispida
CCAACTACGAGCAATCACCTTTCTCAGACTTAAACTCAATAATTTTTGTGCAGAATATGCGTTAACGCAATGCAGAGATTGCGATCATAGGAGTACATTGGTCGAGCGCAACTTCATCGCAAGGCTTTACGTTGATATTGATCGCAAACATTCGCCCAAGAAGAATCACCGCAACTTGGTCAGTGCAACATGGTGGGCGCATCCGGGTGAAAGGATAATTAAGAGAAATGGGACAGAAAGCTGATGACAATCAGATCCTAATTAAGTTGATAGTCGATAACGGTCACGAAGTACATTCAGCTTTATCAGTGACAATTATCCGGCGCATCAATCAGGAATTCAAGATGTCCCATCTGTACAACCAGGAGAGAGAAGCCATCTTTCACCATGGATTTTCTATAAATACCGAGTGCATTCTTCAAAAAAGGGGTTAAATAGTTGATTAATTCATCACTTTACAAGTTCACGCCTCTAGTAGACACGCGAGACTCAAAATCTCGTGCTAAAGAGCGTGGAGGTTCGAGTCCTCTTCAAGGCCCATAGTTCTCTTTTACCTTAAGGCGGACGCGAGGAGAAAGTGTATCGGTAGATTGTTCCAGTAAGCTTGGAAAAGCGCCGGTAGCTCCAAGACAGAGAGAGAGTCGATGCCTGCGGAAGCAGGAATATTTGTAGATCAGAATAGAGATTCAGTGTAAAAAGCCTCGGTCAGTAAGAAATTGCTACCAGACTCTCTACCTTTACTTTCCATTGTCATTTTCAGCTATAAGAATGGAATGTCTTTCTCTATATCTGTTCACTCTCTATTATTTATGCATGAGTAGCTAAATTAGTTGAATGGGTTCAGAAGTAGTTAGCTAGCATAACGAGGGAATCTTCATCTTTGCAATTATCTTGTTTATGTATGCTTCATTCGTCTATTAGAGATACTTGGAAGGGTAGTCTAAAGATAGGATCTAGACTTGGGAAGGTCAGGTCAGAATCTAGGTTTGGAAGAACCAGATTAGAACACATAAACGGGAGATAGGCACTTAGGAATGAGCACTATTTGTTATTGACGCATCTTATGCATCTTAGCAATAAGGTATGATTATATGCGGTCACCTTGCTTTCGTGCATTTTGCATCAACGTATAGGACAAGAGTAGGGACTTAGGGATAAGCTCTATGGACATTTTGCATTCAACACATGCGTCCTAGACTTAGGAGCATCGCATTTACATTGGGAAATGACTTGCTGTGCATGGTAGTAACATGATCACAAGGTTTGACGTATTCCCGAGTAACACTAGCTAAAGACCTTCTCAACCCGTTCATCGCATACTCATTGCATCTATCAACGCAACTATCTCTCTCAAATCTGCTGCCTTTATTTACTTCTTTTTCATCAACGCAACAACACACCCACACTTTATTTATTTACTTGGTTACCAAAAAGTTTTCATAGATATTACCAGGAAACTCAGAGGAATTTAAACTTGAACTCCGCTGGGGAAACTTGAGTACACAACACAATCCATCAACACATCTCATCCGCATTTCCACTTAATATAAACTGCAGTTTCTACTGCATATCCCCAAGATGAGGAAGGAGGATGAGCATAACTCATCAATGACTGAACTATGTTCAATAAGGTTATGTTTCTCCTTTTTGACACACCATTCTGCTGAGGTGTACCTAGGGCTGAGAGTTGGGACGTGATTCCATGTTCTATCATATAGTTTTAGTATCTTTTGTAGTGTTTTTTTTTTTAATCTTTTTACCTAACAAGTTTTCAACTTTAGTCTTGTACTTCTTGAACTTTTCAAGCGCTTCAGACTTATGTTGCATTAGGTATAGGTACTCAAATCTAGAATAATCATCTATGAAAGAGATGAAAGGTCGTTTGGTCATTTTGCCTTCAAAACATGATTCACATATTGGTAAAGAGTTTTCTTCTAAACCATTTAGAAGTCCATTTTTCACCAACTTCTCAATCATATTGAAATCGATGTGACCTAACCTTAGACGCCAAAGATGCCAAAGATGGGCATTTTCTTTAGGAGAAAATCTTTGTCTTTTAACAGTTGTTATTTTGAACATTTTAGTATTAAGCATAGATTTTATGACTAACAACCTTAGTACATACAAGTTATTTTTCAGGAACTAAATCCTTTGATGGGAAGAACAAACGTAGTTAGTAGCTTCTGAATCAACTATCCAGGCAAAATCATCATTCTCTACTAAACAAGTCTCCAAGACAAATAAATTATATTTATTTTCTTTGGAGTTCTTCCTTTTCTGAAGAGTAGTGGGATTAGCTCTAGAATCCAAATCATAAACTCCAAGTTTCATTTCAGAGGACAATCCTCATCGATGAACTTCATCAGAGTTGGCAACAATTGCTTTCTCTGTTAGTCCCTTGACATTCAATATGGATTGGAGATTATCTTGGGAACTGACACTACTGGTTTCATTGTCATCAATCCCGTTTTTCTTGAATAGTGAGAACTTACATTCAAATAATTCTCGTATTGATTCCATGATCTCATGTGCAATGACCATGTTCTCAAACCTTTTGGCCAACACATCAGGTATGCTTGCCAAAATGTGAACTCGAGCCCTTGAATTAACCTTTATCCATACCTTATATGCATTACGAACATTTCTTGGTGCCTCAGGGGTTAGGACTTGAGGACAATCCTCATTCATGAAATTTCGAGGTTGTTTACCACGAAAAATATTTTACTAGATTCTTTCCACGTCATGTAATTAAAAACGATCAAACTAGAAAAGGCAACTAACGAAAAATCGTTATTTGACATATTTGTTGAAAAATAAACACATTGATCTACATTAGATTTTAGCTAGCTTTTAAAAAATCCAATCAGTTTTAGCAAAATATAAATGAACGCCATGTAACATCTAATTTTGCAATGACGCTTCAGTGATTTAGGATAAAAGCCACCGAAGGATAGTCAGTTTCTCCTTTCACTAAATTGAGACACTCTCAACTAATCATTACACCAGAATAACTCTTATTCCTATATTCATCATTTATTTGGTCAAGAAATCATTAACTTGCTTAATAATTTCCTGTAAATGTGACCCTCCATTTTAGATCCTAGAGTTCCGCCCCAATGAGCCAACCGAAGGAAAAAATCGATTGGAGCAAAACCTAAAGTGATCCTATCCATTTCTAGAGTTCGCCTTGATATTGACCAACTGCACAAACCATCTGAAGGGGGACACTCCCAGGGTGCCTCAAGGCCGTGCAAGAAGATCTCATGGTGCAAACCAATGAAAGAGATCGTGGGACATGTTGACACACATCCCTCTCCCACTTACTATAAATACTCTCTCCATTCACCTTGATATCGACCCATGCAAATACTAGGGGGACACTTCTAAGGCGCCTCAAGGCCAGGCATGAGTCTCACAGTGTGAATATTAAGGGAGAAATGTGAGTGAAAAATGACATATCATATACATCTTTTCCTCCCACTGAGTATTTTAACAACCTAGGGTTTAATTTACTTAGGAAAAATACGTCTTATTATTTTTATTAAGTGATTGTTTAAGTTTGCTTAAAAGTAACACTTACTCTGGAAAGTTAAACAATTTTGATTAATATTCGTTAAACATTTTAACAAATGTTAATCAACAATTACATGCTTGTAGCAAATCTATCTAATTCACCTTTCTAGATAGGTTCCTAGGTATGGGTGTTCCGTTTCCATTAACTTAAGTACCCCAGCCTAGCCAAAAACCACCTTAGACAAAATGTCCCTTATAGATATATTTGCTACAAATTTAATCTTTTATTGAAATTAATTTATCCTATTAAACCAATTAAAAAAGATTAATCTAATTTCTAATCTCATTAGAATTTTGTGAAGTTAGGTCTATCTCAATCATATTTTAAAACTGTTTTAAAAAATGATTTCACCTAAATTTGCGTGCAACTACTAGTTATTGATTTTAATTTCTAATTTCTTTTATTTATGACTCTTATAAAGTAAATAAAACAAATTAAAACCTACGTTGCAACCATTGACATACTTTATAAAAACTATAACGCTTATAAGATCACCCAAAGTAATGTCATGCATCATGCAATGTTCATTTCATTACTACATATATATAACACTTATATATAACAAAGTAATGAAAATAACTAACAACGTCATATGCATACATTCAAACTATATATTATAACGTTTATAATATAAATGATGCATGGCTATGTTATTTATGCATGCAAGCATATAGTATAACACTTATATTATATGATGCATGAGCATGCTATAAAATTAAATCATGCATATACATACATTATAACACTTATAATATAAATGATGCATGAAAATAAATGCATAACCTATCGTGGGTTTTAAAACTACATGACATACATTATGACATATAATAAAAAACATACATCACATGTATATTTAATCTAACAGCTGATGGACCGGGATAAGACCTCTAAACGGAGAAAATAAAAGGTTAACTATTACAAAATTTGAGTCAACCAGTTCGGAGCAGGTGAACTAGGTCTTGAACCGCTCGAATCAAACTGCCTTCAAAGAACCACCTTGCAGCTGATCGTGTAGCAAACGCACCATACGTCGAGCAACTATGTGTCAAGCATGAAAGACTATGCGATCGCATAGCTAATGACTATGTGATGAGCATGAAAGTCTATGTGATCGTGTAGCATGCAACCATGCGTTGAGCAACTAAAGAACTGCGTGATCGTTCAGCAACCTACTATGTAATCGTGTAGCAAACGCAACACGATTGGGTAGCATTAGCTATGAGATCATTTAGAAAATATTACACGATCGTGTAGCAAAAGCTACCTGATCGCATAACATGAACTACCTGATCGTTTAGTTGTAGCTACACAATTTGGAGTCTTTATTTCATCTTCTCCATCGAAATAATGCTTTGCAACCATTCTTTGAAGTGTTTGGAACATCACGAGCGACTCAAAAACTTCGAATTACAGACTCCATTGCAACAATTAATGCCCAAAAATGCACAGGCCTTTGCAAACCAAATTTGTAAATTAAAGAAAGCCTTAAACAGAGCATTCTATCCCGAAACATCCATCCACAACCATTCATTGCAAGAAGCAGAATCCATATTATAAAACCCACCATTACTATAAAAACGATTCAATAAAACAAATGGAATTTAGAATCAGAAACTTACAACCTGACTCTGATACCAATTGAAGGAATTTTTGGTAAAGATCCTTTGAGCGGAAGCAAAAATCTTTCCAAATTCCATTTTTTTTAATTGAATATAAAGTTTTACAGTAAAACAACAACAAGATATGTATTTACTTAAAATTACAACATGCTTTAAATCAATCACATAGGGTTTCAGAAACCATTACCTTTGAAGAACCTTTTCTTTAAGAACTCCCACATACAAGCCACGAATGGAACACCTTCAATACAAATCTCCTTCTTCAAAAACAGACACCACCACTCAAGAACCTTATGTATTCTCTTGGGATAGAGGATTCAAGTAAGAGTTGTGTCCTTTGCTTGAATCCTTGGAAGAGGGAAAGGATATGGAAAGGAGGAGAGGAAAGAGAAGAACTTTTCTTCTCTATGAGTTTTTTCCTTGGAGATAACATTTCTTCTTTGAGAGAATTAAGGAAGAAGATGATTATTCAACTTCTTGAATCCCACGTAAGTTAACTTGAGAGAATGGGGGGAGGGAGTTGTAACTCCTTCCCCTTTTATTGATTTTAATTAAATTAATAAAATTATATATATATATATATATATAACTACTTTATTTTATATATACACTATATGTTATATCAAATATAACATATAGCCTATAATTTTATATTGCATCAAATACAACATAAACTATAGATTTTATTCTCTCTCAACTATACATGACATTTAATATAATTCACATTTATATTAAATCTACTTATATGAATCTCATCCATATAAATGATATTTGGATCATATCCAAATATTTAATTCCTCTCAATATAAATTATATTTATATTTAATTACATGAATCTTGTTCATATAATTGGTATTTGAATCATATTTAAATTCCTTTCAATTATAATGTATCAAATACATTATAATTAATTATATCATATATAATTAATTCCCTTAATTAATTTGAACACTTCAAATTAATCCAAAGATTAAATCTCAATTAAACCCCTGTTGAGCTACAGAGGGGACCTTATGGACCTGTAGATTGAAGCTCCAATGGTACTCAGATAATTAATTAAACTTCTGCCGGTCACTCCACGAAAGACCGATAGCCGAACTCTTCGCACTACAGATAAATTTCTGTGTCCATTGGATATAACCAATCAACAGTGCGATGACCCTTCACAAATTGCTCATAAGTACAACTGGACCAAAATACTGTGTTGCCCCTGTAGTTACATCTAACTCCTTAAGTACCACTTATTCCTCTAATGAACAATAAGTCATAGTTCCATTATGACTAAGTCCCTCTTGGGCTAGGAGAGAGTGTGGTCACTATGTTCAAGACCCGGAATCAGCCCTTAAGGGAGGAATTTATCTACTTGCCCTTGAATCGAGGAATGAGTGAATTTCGTCTTGTGTAGCTGTGTTCCCAACTCTCCAGTTAGACGAATCCCCAAAATGGTAGGCTTGTTAAATTGGCAATCTGACCACTCTTACCCATACAAATCAAAAGAGCACCTTTATGAACAGGAGTTCACAACTCACTCAGGATTCAGGTCATGTCATTTATGGTTATCTTAGTGAAATGTAAGTCTCTATTATTAACGGCGTTATATAAAGAGATTAATCATTTCGTGGTCCGATCTTATACAAACTTTTTGTATAGGATACTCCTAGTTACATGACTCTACATGAATGATTAAGATCAGATCATTTGTAGTACTTTACAACACCTGTAACACCTACAAAACAAGTCGTATCTATGGTGCCACCAAGATAAGGTACCCAACCTAGTCCATCTATTGCAGACCGTTTAGGTTATTATTTAAACAAGATCCACTTGTATGTCTCAACATACTTGTTTAAATTACATGAAATAATCTCGGATCTTAGTTTATGGATTGAGTATATGCTTATAAAATAACATTTATTTTATTAACAACAATATGTTTATACAAAGTTTACAAACTACGAGATTACAAGGAGATTTAGACATCATTCTTAACAGAGCTGACATTCAAAATCTGTATGACCTCGTTGCCCAGATTACTGATTCGATTAGGAGTCTCGGAAAGATACATTTTCTAAGAATACCGAGTTAAGTGGTGGAGGAATTCACATCGATAATCCAATAGAGCCACTGATTCTTCGAAATTTCTATCAAGGTAAAACGTTGGATTTAGTAATGTGTGAACTTGCTAATGGCTTTTTTTTTTTTTTATTGTGAGCAGGATTCAATTGAGTTTCACCTGGAAACTCAAACCTCCGTGCCAGTTAAGGTCCATTAAACTCCTAAGCTTGCACACTCCACACTTACATTGGAGAACCATTCAAAGCCTTCCGTCTTCTATGGCACTGAAGCCAATCTAATTGAGGAGTTTCCTTGGATCGATAGTGAAGATGATGTTTATTCCATGCCATATCCAAAACAAGTATGTAGGGATAACTATGAGACTGCACCACACCTTAAGGAACTCAGGTAAAACAGTTAGAGACTTCCAAGCCTAAAACCGTACTTTGTCCTGGAATTTCTTGCATCTTCGAATATTGCTCATATTTTCCTTATGAGTCTGAGTCTTTTGATTCTTTCTTCTCTCTTTTTTTTTTTTACCAAATATTAGAAAATCCAAATTCGACCTGTTTGGTTCTCGAAAGAGGATGAGTTCTCTTATAGCCCTTCCCGGCTATATAGATTCATCCAAGAGAGGACCGAAGAAATATGAGAATTTTTATGTAACTTGAAAAGCATAAAAAATGGGTTGGGTCGAGCAATTGACATTAAAAATTTGCCCTTCCTGGAGGTAGTCAAGCGTAAAAAATAAAACAACTGTTACTTGCTTTCTAGGTTTAGAAAATTTTAGACTTTCTTCATTTTCTTGTAGCTTTTCTTTTCCTTTGGTTCTCTTTTCTTTTCTTTATTTGTAGGAACAACAAAATGAAAAAAAAAAATTGATGCAGTAAAAGAACAAAAGCAAACAAGAAAAAATTTCTACCACCACCCATTATGCGTAATCAAGGGAGTTCTCTGTTTTCTTTTCTTTTTGTCTTCTCGCTCATATTTTAGTTTATAAATATTAAGGACAATGTTTAGTTTTTAAGTTAGGGGTAAGAATACATTATATGTTCTTAACATTTTTTTTAGGGTTGTTAAAAAAGAGCCTTACAAAATTTTTGCTCTATTTGCTCTATTATCTCTACTATCTTTGTATGTCTGGAACCCTTTAGCACCTGAGCTCGGGTTATGTGGATTTTATGATCTTGATGAAATATATCTTGATTAGGCTCTATTACATCCCTATGGCATTCTTTTTTATTCTCTTAAGAAACACAATGTTATTATCTTGACATCATTTTTTTCTTTCAATCCATGATTTATCTAAGTATGTTCATTCATTCAAAATAATATTCACTTTGTTAGTAATGATCTTTTTGTTTTTTTCTCAATCTTTTGATTCTTATCAATGAACTTTGGTGACACATTCTCTCAAGCAATGATGTAGATCAATTTTAAACTTCTTAAAATCTTTTCTTACAAAATTTGAAACTCATTTTTCAAAAGAATCTTTCTTTTCCTTTTAACTTCATAAAAAAAATTGAATACTTAGTTTTTAGATTTATTTAGAATCTTAAAACTGTTAGACATGTCATATCTACTTAATTTTCTTTGTTACCCCAATAGGACAAACCTTTGTCTAAGAACAACCATCTTGTTTTAGAGGCAAGTCTAGAAATAGAGGAATAAAAAGAGCCTAGTATATATAAAAATATTGCTAGCACAAAAAAAAAAAAAAAAAAAAGAAGCAAATTTGCCAATTTAACATAACCTTCACTAACGTGTGTGTGTGCATGGATAGAGGTGAAAAGAGCTACCTCCATCATACTAGTTAGGGCCCCCGAGAAAAGACCGATAGGTTCCTTGCGGTGTAAGTGTGAAAGGTATCCCCTCTAGGTAAAAGAAATGCCATTTATGTTTTGTATGTATGAGTTTTTTTAAAAAAAGGTACCCTTGTATTAAAATTGTCTTTATCCAATGCATGTTAGGTATATCATAGACCGATAACCGGGCTAGTGTAGGGTGAAGACGAAGTTGGATATAACCTTTCTACTAGTTTTAGCCTTTAGATAAACTGAAACTGAGTAGTCTCTTCTTTTATGGCTTTAAAAGAAAAGGACGTTTTCTTTTCAAAAATAGGCTTCAATTCTTTGTTAGAAATTTTTTAAAGGTTTTAATGCCCATTTGTATCATTCGTCGATTGTTGAAAAGAGAGATATGAATCAATTTTTTGAGTAAACTACGTGAACTTATTGATATTTTTGAATGAGTTCTCTAAATGAACGCACGATTGATATTCATGTTTTTTCTTGAATGTATGCATATTTCTAGTTAGGGTTTTTTTGTTGGGGTTTTTTTGTTAGGTTTTTAAGGGATGTATATTTTCTATGATAATTTTTCCAAAATTGTGTTGATTATTTGCTTTAAGTACTAATTTTGTAGGTAAAATGGTCCCCGAGGCATTTAGGAGTCATTATGAGAAAATTGTGCCGAAAGGATCCAAAATAACCGAAAAGTCAACAAATTGAAAAGAATTGAGTAAACACCGGAATTCCATCTAGTAAGGCTATTGAGTTATCGAGCATCGAGTATTTAGCAGAATACCATCAAATACTGTTAAGTAAAAGACGATTGAGTCATCGAGTATTCTATATTTCATGCCATCGAGTAATCAACTATCTAGCCATCGAGTCATGAAGTTTCTTCTTATTCATCAAATTCCATTGAGTTAAAGCTTGAGGTAAAGGCCATCCAAAGTCGAGCATCGAGTATTGCATCATTGTGCATTGAGGATCGAGTATGAAATAGAAAACTCGATGCATTCATTCTTTTTTTTTCGGATTTTGACACGATTCATCCCCCGCGCGCGCCTTGCGCAACCAAGTGTCAACTATGCATCTCAACGCTATCCCTGCAATTAAAAATAGATTTCATTCATTTTTGCTAAAAAAAGATGATGATAGTTTTCTTTCATTTTTGCTGAAGAGAGGAAGCACGATTTCATAGAGGCTAGAATTTCTCTCTGTATCAATTAGTCTCTATGGTAATTTTGTTTCCTACCTAGGTTAGATTTTAATTTCTTTTCGATTTGTAATCAACAACTTGTAATTTTTCATAAATTTGTCTATGGATTTGTGAAGTAATTCAATCTTGTTTCTATTTCAAGGGTTCTGCAAATTCTTTTGAGTTTTCTACTTTCTTTATCATTAGCAATCCGAATTTGAGCATTCTTGAATCTGATTTTAATTCTTAAAGCATGTTGAATGATCTATATCGAGCATGTTTAGCCTAAATGCTTAGTTTTTTCACATTCATTCATGATTGAATACGTTGCTTTTAATGTGTTCGATAGAATGTCTAGCCAAGATCTTCAAGAGGCAATAGTAATTGTGTGTTGAATGGCTATCCTAGGATGCACTAATTACTAGATTTGGATAAAAATCGGTTAATTGAGTAAGCTATCTTAACAATTAATTGACGTAATTGAATCCTAGAACTTAATGTACATGTTTTCTCTTCTATATGACTGCTAAGGAACCTAATAGAGGTAGAAGCATGTAGATAGATTAGGGTTGGGGCTATCCTACCTTAATCGTTAATTATGACGCTTTCTTGACTAGGTTATGCTAGTTGTCTGCCTTTGTAGAGACTAGTTTAATCTAGATTAAGTAAGTAGTTATGTGCTTAATCCGATTGTGAATTAAATTTATAGAATTCAATGATAAGAATTGCAATAAGCGTCTAACTTGGATTAGAAGCAATATTGTTTTAAACTTGATTACAGCTATTCTTTATCTTTTGATTTTTAGCATGTTTCTTGTTTTAATCAAAAACCCCTGTTTTATAACTTTCATAGTTAAGCTTGGCTAAAGAAAATATTAAATAAAATTTCCCTGTGGATCGATCTCTTACTTCTACTTTAACTACAAGTTAGTGAGGTTGTTGTTCGAGCTTTATAAATATTGTTTGTTTCGGGTTAGATAGAACTAATGATACCTACTTAGCTCCGGACAACCGACAAGAGAACTTTGTGAAGATTCAATGAACCCTTGACACGTTACAGAAGGCGCAGCAGGATATGGAATTTAATGTTCCCCATCAATGCAATCATGAGAAAAATAAGATAAATAAAAGAAGAAAAGCATCCTCGAACACCTATAAATACCCATGCAATTTTCATGCAAAACAACGATAGTGGGAGACAAGAAAAATTCGAGAGGAAACTCTGCTTAAAAACCTTCCCGTATTTCCATAGAAATATCCTAGTGAGTGCTTAGGATTCTTTTGAGATAAGTAGTCGTCAATGGAGCCGTAGGGAGCAAGGAATTGCATACCACGACTTAATTCTATACTCTTTTCTTTTCCTTTGTGTATTTTCATTATACTTCCTTTATTGACAAATTCAGAGTTTGTAAAATAATACATATTCATCTTATCTTTTATCCATCTTTTCCACCAATATCATGTATAATTAAATTGCCAAATGGGTTGAGAAATGTGTAGCTGACGCTACTAATAAATAAGAGAATCAAGGTGACCAACTTGTCTTATGCATAGCATATGACTTGCTTGAATCAATTGAGAGATTGTTCTAAGTAAATTTAATCTAAGTTTGAAAGACCTTAGATATGGATCTCATAAAACAAGAGAAGATATTTCTTAGGAATAAGTATTTTCTCAACACATTGCACTCATCACATGCATCTTAGAAATACGATAGTGTGCCTAGATACACTAAAAAGTATTGGACGTAACATTAAGTGTATTGCTTGACCGCATAATCCACTTAGTTATTTAGGAAATGTTAGTGATAATTCTTCTCAACCCATTCATCATATATCTATCATTAAATTCACACTACCTCATTTAGACATAATTTGCATCGCATCATACCTAGATTTAAAATAGCTCATTCACTCAACCATTTTAAACATTTTAATTTGCACTATGATCATATCTTTAGTTTCATCGCACATTAGCCAACAATCCTTGCGTTCGACTCTGGACTGACCAAGATTCTAGTTGAATTTGCACTTAGGTTCGACCAAATAAATCTAAGCATTAAACCATAATAGTCTTATCAATCCATTGCATGTTATTAACACACCAATTGTGCTCAGACGCTATTTGTCTCACAATAACGTCTCCTTTTAGCACGATCCCTTTGATGAGATGATATTTGCGCTCAATATGTTTTCCACACTTATGGCTTTTAGGTTCTTTGGAGTTTGCTACTGTTCCACTATTATTGCAATATAAAGTGATTAACAGATGCATGTCTGGAACAACTTCCAGATCAATTCGAAACTTCCTAAGCCATATTGCTTCCTTGGCTGCTTCACATGCAACAACATATTCTACTTCCATTGAGAAGTCTGCAATGTAGCTTTGCTTAATACTTCACCATATGATTTCTCATCCATTCAGAGTGAACACCAATCCCGTAGTAGATCTCCTAAAGCCTATATCAATTTGAAAATCAGAGTCAGTATATCCTGTAAGGATCAAATCTTTATTTCCATATACGAGCACGTAGTTCCTCGTTCTTTTAAGATACTTGAGGACATTCTTAACAGCAGTCCAATGTGCATACTAGGATTGGACTGATACCTACTGACAATCTCTATTCCAAAGCATATGTCTGGACAAATACATAGCATTGCATACATCAGACTTCCGACTACTGATGCATAGGGAACCCGTCTCTATCCTCAACTTTTTAAGGTGTCTTAGGACATTGTTCCTTTGCCAAATGTATTCCATTCCTAACAGATAAAATACCTCTTTTGGAATCATGCATCTTAAACCTACATAACACCTTATCTCTATAAGATGTTTGAGACATAGCTAGCATTCTGTTCTTTTGTGTTTCGAACTATTTGAATCCCAAGAACATAATACGCCTTTCCCAGATCTTTCATCTGATATTGGGTAGCTAGCTAATTTTTTATGTCAGCTAGGTATCCTACATTATTTCTAATAAGCAGGATATCATCTACATACAAATCTAGAAATGCTACAGTGGAGTTGATATCTACATATAACCCTTTTGGTTGGACCATATAAATACTCTCTTCAAGATTGTCATTTAGAAAAGCAGTCTTGACATCCGTTTGTCAAATTTCATAATTATAAAAAAGTGACAATGCACAAGAGTATCCTTATTGATTTAATGATAGCAACAGGTGAGAAGGTTTCTTTATAGTCTACCCCTTCAATCTGGGTATAACCCTTTGCTACTAACTGGGCTTTATAGGTATGTACCTTCCTCGTATGGTATCTTTTACGCTTGTAGATCCACTTACAACCGATAGGTCTTACCTCATCAGGTTTATCTACAAGTTCCTAGACTGAATTAAAGTACATAGACTCTATTTCAAGATCCATGGCTCCGATCCACTGCTCTCAATCAACACCATTCATTGCTTATTTCTAAATTAATGGATCTTCTAAGTCATCATCAGTTATGGTGACTTCGATTTGATTTAAGTTAAACCCATATAGCGGTCAGGCTGTCTCACAACCCTCCCACTATGTTGAGGTTCTTTCAACTCTTGAGTAAGATGTGATGGATCAGATGTCCTTGATGTATCAACAACTCTTGTTGATGAGCGAGTCCAATAAAAAAATTTTGTTGACCCGTCTGTAGCATCTTTTTAAATATCTTCCAATACCACTTTACTGCGGGTTTATGATCTCATATGTGGTCTTCCTCTAGGAATGTGGCGTTTGTCGATACAATTACCTTATCATCCTGAGGATCATAAAATAGATCACCTCTCGTTCCTTTAGGGTAACCCACAAACAAGCATAATTTTGAATGATGTTCCAATTTCTAAGAATTTTGCACCAACACGTGTGTCGGGTAACCCTAGATCCAGAAATGACATAAATTAACTTTACGCCTTGTCCTAAACTCATATGGTGTTTCTGAAACACTCTTAGAGGGGATGTTATTCAAATAAACTGCAGTCTCTACTGTATACCCCCAAAACGAGTTAGGCAACTGAGCATAACTCATCATGGATCAAACCATGTCTAACAAGGTTCTATTTCTCTATTCAGATACACTGTTTTGCTGAGGCGTTCTCGTGATTAAATCTTGTATTCTATAATATAGTCATGGAATTTCAAGTCCAAATACTCCTCACCTCAATCTGATCAAAGTGTCTTAATAGATTTACCTAATTGGTTCTCAACTTCAGTCTTAAATTCCTTGAACTTTTCAAGAGCTTTCAGAATTACAATGAATTAGAAAAATGTAACCATGCCTGGAATAATCATCAATAAAGCTAATGAAATATTCATAATCTCCCCATGCTTTAACATTCATTGGTCCACAGAGGTCCAAATGCACGAGCTCTGATGTTCCTTTGGCTTGAAGACCTTTTCCAGAAAAAGATCATTTTGTCATTTTTCCTTCAACACATGACTCACATGGTGATAAAGAGTTATCTTCTAACCTGTTTAGAAATCTACTTTTAACCAATCTTTCAATCCTATTGAGATTAATGTGACCAAGTCTCAAGTGTCAAAGATAGGTACTTTGAGAAACGTGTTGCCTTTTTCTTTGAGTTCAGTTGTTTTAAACATTTATGTGTTATATATAACTGCAGCTTTAGATGGTTTTAACTTGTATATGTTACTTTCTAAGTTTGCGAAATAGATTTGTACACCTCTTTTTATAATGAACGCTTCATTATGACTGAAATTTACGTTGTATAAACGTTCTAACAAATAGGAAATAGATATCAAATTTCTTTTACAAGAAGGTACCTGAAGAACATTCTCTAAATACAGATATCTATTTCCAAAAGTTAACTTAACTGCTCCCACTGCTTTCACTGAGATGTGCTCCCCTAATCCAACTTGGAGAGTAATCTTATATGTTTCAATCTGCCTTCAGGAACTAGTTTCTTGAGAAGAAAAACAAACATGATTAGTGGCCCCTAAATCCAATATCTAGGTAGAATTTTCATTCTTCACTATACATGTTTCAATAACTAGTAAAACTAAATTACCTTGTTTTTCTTTTTCAGCTTTCTTCTTGGTAAGATATTTAGGGCAATTTCTTTTCCAATGTCCATTTCCGTTGCAATTGAAACATTTTTCTTTAGAAACTACCTTCTTCCTCCCATTTTGTGCAGCTGGAGCCTTCCCCTTCCCAGTATCCTTTTTCTTCTTTTGAATACCTTTATTCTTGGAAAAAGATGGGCCAGATTTACTCCCAGAAGACGATTCTTTTTGGGGTTTTCTCTTTGAGGTGGAAGCAACATTTGCTTCTGCCTCTGAACCTTTATTTTTCAATAAAGATTCATAAATCTAAAGTTCGTTGAGAAGAGTTGTCAGGTTGTACTCTATCTTATTTATCATAGCATTCGTTTTGAATTCAAAAAAGTTCTTCGAAAGAGACTACATGATGAATCTAATATGACTCTTCTCATTCATGATGGCTTCGTTCACTTCTGCAATATTGAAGTGAACCATCATGTTCAAAACATGTTCCTTTACGAAGGTTCATTCCTTCATTCTGCAGTTGAAATGAATTTAATTGCGTCATGCATGGCAGTGCGGACAGTTGTCCAAACAGACCCTGCAAAGCGTCCATGATCTCTCTTGCAGTAGCTAACTTCTCATGTTTCTTAAACAGTACATCAAATATACTGCTAAAATATAATCCTAAGCCTTCTCATTAGCTTTGACCCATCTGTCATACGCAGCTCAAACTATTCGATTTGCATTGGATCCATTCTAAGGAAGTAATGGACCCAACCGATACTAAGAGATGAATAAATTTAATAGAGAAATGATTTAGGGTCATGAGGTGTAAACCCTATGCCTTAAATTTTCCTACCTAAGTATGTCTAAGTTAATGTATTGAAATATAATTAATTCTATGGTATGAATGTTATGTGTAGAATGAGGCTTGAGAATTTTAGAAGGAAAAGATTCTAAGTGTTGAAGTTTAGGCTTTTGGGTAGAAGGAGTGCAGATTGACGCCTAGTGGCAAGAGGAAAATGGCTATATGTGAGTTATGCGTTTGGAGCCATGGTGAGTTTGCGGAAGGCTAAGGCGTGAGGATAATACGATAGTCTACCTTATTTAAGAAAGGGTAGAAGAGACACCAAGTAATTGGCAACGTGGGCCACGAGATACAAAGATGTGGTGAGTGAAGATTAAGCCTAAGTATTGGCTTGTGAGGCATTGGCTGAGGAATGGAGCCCATGTGACTGACTTGACATAGGAAAGTAACACTTATTATCTTCCCTCTACAAAGAGGGCAGAGAATAGGTGGTAATATTGGGAGGTAAAAGAGTAGAATAGAAGAACCTACTTGGTTTGAGTTCGAGCGAGTCTTCTATTTGAAATTCTATTCATGATCACTCCACGAGGTAAAATGGAATGAATTTCTCAAACTTATACAAGATTCCACGTCAGTAGCATGGTACAAACAAAAATACACCGAGTTACTCGAGTATGATTTTAGCATAATAGAAAATGGAACCGAGAGATGTAAACAGATTATGAATAGACGGGAAAAGATATGTGCATCCCTGTAACAACTAGAGTAAAATGGAATTAGTTCTCTAAACATGAGGATGTTGTTACAAGAATGGGAAAGAGTTTGGCACAGAGGAGCCAGGAAGAGGGAAATGGGGAAGGATCGAAGTAGATCCAAGAATATAAGTCAGCAGAGAACACTAGAAGTCGAGGAAAAGGAAATGAAATCCAAAGATCCTAGACAAGGAATTCCAATGACCAAGCATAGTGAAGTATTGGGGTTAAAGAAAAAGCCTAGATGAACAAAATCTGGAGATGGAAGACGAGCAAACAAAAAAATCTGTTGTCAGTCTTAAAGGTAGATCTCTATGCCCTAACTATAATAGGTGTCATTAGAGGCAATGCCCTAGAAGGACATGCACTTAAATGTGTACAGATTGACCATTTCAGGAAAGAATATCCAAGTTTATTAGGATATGGAAACATGTAAGCGGAGTCTAAAGGTATGAGAGAAGAGAAGTAGCCAAGCTATAAATGTTGACTTGCCAATGTTGAGTATGTGGATAAAATTTTAGAATGTTTAAAAACATTTAAGTTAATGTAGTGACTAAGGTGATAAGTAAAACCATGTATAAGGTTTTATAATGACAAGTAATTGATGTTGAATGTATTAAGAGTAATCTACATCAGCTAAGGGTAATAAGGTTGATAGTATGAGCAAAACGGCTCTACCTTAACTAAGGCATAAAAAGTATGATGTTAAAGGATGATGTTAAAGTATGATGTTAAAGGAAAGTTGCAGGAAAATTGAATGTTATATGATTTCAGTAGGGATCGTTTAGTTTAAGAAGTTTTCCAAAGTTTATAAGTTCAAAACAAGGTATATTTACTAAAATAAGGAATGCAAGTTTCAACACTGAGTTGTTTACAAACCCTAGTATTTATGAAATGAGTTAATGGTTAGGAAATGCTAAGCAGTGTATAATCAAGGTTGAGATTCAATAGGAAGTATAACCTCTATCAGGTGTTCAAGTTCATTAGTTTGAAATGAGCCTACTTCTTAAGTAATGGAAGGAAGTTAAGAGTCAAAGGTGTAAACTCTTGCTTTCCTAAATACCTTTGTTTGCAAGGTATTATAATGATTCAATGTGTTATGCTATAACTTAGTAAGCATCACTTGCTATGCATCGAGATGATATGTATAAGTGTAAAGAAAAAGAAATTCTCAAAGTATTCTAGTAAAGAGGAAGAAAATTTCTTTAAATGATACCTAAGGTTAACGGGAATTGATAAAACTTACATTTAAACCTTCGTCACCATAGCTGACTAATGCAAATGAGATTAGCTATAAGCCATTCAACTAACATTATATCATTTAATTTTGGAAGACCTGGATAATTCAGAGTTCCTTTTCCAATGATCTTACCTCTCGCACCATTACCAAAAGTGACTTTTCCTGAGCTGGCAGATTTGAGAATAGATAAATAGCTCTTTTTTGCTAGTCATATAACGCAAACCACCACTATCAAAGTATCAATCACCTTTGGCAGATGATGGAGGGAGGACAAGACTACATTGCATCTGTTCTAAGTGTTCTTCTCTCTCCATACCTATTTTATCCTACTTTTTCTTCGTCTGAAATTCTGAGAGAAATGAGGAACTCTTTTGAGCAAAGAGAGTCTGTGAAGATCTTTCAATAATTGGTAGCAAAAAGGACGTTTATGTCCCACTTTGCCACAATAGTGACAAGTCCATCTCTGCCTGAATATACGGTTGCCTTCCCTAATAGGAATGACAAAGGAAGTTCCTGCAAAACCATAGGACTCTGGTTCTTGAGCTCTAACAAACACAACCTTTTGCTTCTCTTTAGACTGTTTATTATGTTGACTTTTACCTTCTGAAAAAACAAACCTAGAATTGTCTTTTGTTGTCTTTCCTTCTACCAAAATTTTCTCAAGTATCTCAGTACTAGTGTTCAACATTCTTACATTCTTGCTCATAGTGTCTTTTTCACCTTTAACCTGTAAAAGTTCACATTTCAACTCTGCAATCGTAGACATTAGTCTATGATTATCAACAATCAAAGTCACAAGTTGATATTGATGTTGACAAACTAATTAAGTTTGACATGTTTCTATGAAAACATAGAAATATCATATGAAAAGAATTAGGCCTGCACTTCATTTAAGTCGATATATTTCTATACTCTTAACTTTAGATTCCTACCGAATAAATGGCCTTAATATGTTACAATTCAATGTCAGAATGAATAGTGAATTAAGGATATTGATCCATCTAAGAAAATATCCTTAAAAAAAAATTCATCTCTAAGGAAATAATTTTAACACCCATTCCAATATTTTATATATTTGGGAGGAAAAGATATATTTAAGCATAGTCAGTAGATAAGACATGAAATGTCAATGATTGATGCTTGATTTTGATCACACTGCACTTTTCCAAACGTCGAAGTGGATCTCCTATCTATATTCGACAACTTGAGGAGGGCGGTGAACTAAAGAAAGAAAAATTAAACATTAAGTAATAAATTGTATCAATTTTCTTTTTATAATATGTGAGGTGAGGGAATCAAACTACTTTAAGGTAAATTGTACAAACTGTTGGAGGTTTGTTGATTGACTTTATATTTTTCTAAGATACCTAGTAGTTTTCGTCGATGTCTCATATGTAGTCTTAACATCAATTTTTGGCAACAAAATATTTTTCCTGCAAAATACTTTCTTAATCTGGAAATATCTAGCAGATTGATATAGTCCAATATTTTCTTTTATTACGGTGTGACTTATTTTCTCCTATTTGAGAGATGTTTCCTTTTCTGAATTTTTCTATAAAAAGGGGTGACTTGGTATGCTTTTGGTGCAAAGAGTTTTATTATGCCGATTTGGTTTTTTTAGAGCAAAACGTTTTCAATACTCCGACCTAATTGACCTATATTGTGATCTTGCTCATTGCTCACTTTATTTCGCTATGCAAATTCTTCATCAGTTGTTTGCAACACATTGAAGATTATCACGACTTAGAAAAAGCCTAAGTCTCAACTGCTGGAGAAGGGATTCTCAATCTTAGGGGGAATCTAAGACTTGGCTTTGGAGAAATGAGTTCTTTATCTTTGGAGGATCCTAAGATTCATTTGTGAAGGGAGTTCACTATCTTGAAGGAATGATATCATCGTAAGGGGAGTTTATCAATACTAGCAAGCTTAGGACAAGCCTAAGTACATTTGAGATGGAGTCTCACATCTAGGGGAGCCTCAGTGATCTGGGAATTGAGCTCCATATAAGCCATTGTAGTAATTGGTGTATTACAGATAAGTACTACGTTGTAAATTATTTCACTCATCATTATTAGTGGATTATCTTTTCTGGGCACACAGCCTCCAAACGTAGATAGTTTATCACCAAACTGAGTTATCAACCCCTTATTCATTTATCTTTATTGTTGTTAGAATTTTGTTATTACAGTACTTGTTAATGCTTTCTGTTTTAACATCTGAATTTCGAGTGTTGAGTCATCCTAATGTTTTTTCACAAACTGTACGTCAATAGATCCAGACAAAGTATTAAACCTTTTCAAGAAAAAAAAAAAAACAAAGTATTAGAAAAATTAAAGACTAAAATGAAGTCAATAAATATATTGTCATTAAAATTCATCTCATTCAATTTCACCCCTTTAATTATAGAAATAACTTCCTTTCCTAGTTCATATATCCTTCATTATCAACTGTGGTTTCATTTGGTATAAAGTGAATTTAAGATCATACAATTAAATAAACGATGGTTAGATCAATTTGAAAAGAAAATACACTTATTACATTTTTACATATTCTACAAGGACATGGAAATATTTAATTTAGAACTCACCTTTCATATTTTCATTCCTTTTTCTTCAGTTTAATTTCCAATAATAATGTCTTTTAAACTTCTCTTCTTGAACTAATTGTTCGACTCCAATCCCTATAATATTTTTAAAACGAATTGTTCATATTAATTTTCAACTTAATAACGTCAATCAATTCTTTATATCAGATGAGTAATTGTAAGAGATTCCATTCACCAATCCAATGCTGAAAAGAATATCTGGTCATATGCAAGTCAAATATTTCAAACTTCCAATGAAGCTTTTGGTAAGAATAATGATTTCTTATTATTTATTGATGATTTTAGTCGAAAAACTTGGGTTTATTTTGTCAAGGAGAAATCAAAAGTATTTGACATGTTCAAGAGATTTAAAGATCTTGTCGAAAAAAAAAAAGTGGTTATTACCTAAAAACCTTGAGATCATATGGGGAGGAGAATTCACTTCAAATGAATTCAAATATTTTTGGGTAGAAAATAGAATTCATCGGTCAATGACAGTTCCATGGACTTCTCAACAAAATGACGTTGTTGAGAAGAAGAATAAAACGATATTCAATATGGCTCGAAGCATGTTGAAAAGTAAGAAGATGCCAAAAGCATGTTGGAAAGTATCACTTATGCACATTTCCTGATCAAAAGCATAGGAAACTTGATGGTAAAAGTGAGAAGCATATTTTTGTTGTCTATGATGCAAGCTCAAACGGCTACAAGCTTTATAATCCTGCTACAGAGAAGATAGTGATAAGTAGAGATGTTGTGTTTGATGAAGAAGTAACACAAAATTGGAATGATGAACCAAAAGATTATAAGCTTTTACTTTTTCCTAATAATGATGATGAGCTTAGTGACATTGCTTCTCCATCAACACCACCAGTGTCGTTAATCACTCCACAACAAAGCACACCTTCATCATTTACAAGTTCAAGTAAAGGACCTTGTGGTATGAGAAGTTTATTAGACATATATGATGGGATTGAAGAGTTAAGTCAAAGTTTTAATAATCTTACTCTTTTTTGTCTATTTGGTGACAATGAGCCTCTGAATTTTGAAAAAGCTTTGCAAGATGAAAAGTGGAAGACTGCCATGGATGAAGAGATAAATACCATAAAGAAGAATGATACATGGGAACTCTCTACTCTTCCAAGTAGAAAGAAAGCAATCGGTGTCAAATATGTATTCAAGACAAAAAGAAATGAAAAGAGAGAAGTGGAGAGGCATAAGACAAGATTAGTTGCAAAAGGCTACTCTCAAAGAAGGGGTATGGACTAAAGTATTTGCTCCAGTTGCTCACTTGGAAACCATAAGGTTGTTAGTTGCAATTGTTTCTCAAAGTAATGGAAGATATTTCAAATGGATGTTAAGTTAACATTCTTGAATGGATATTTGGAAGAAGAAATTTACTAGAACAACCTCTTGGCTATGCTATGAAAGGTCAAGAAGATAAAGTCTTGAAATTAAAGAAGACGTTGTATGGATTGAAACAAGTGCCTAGAATGTGGAATAGTAGAATCAACAGATATTTCCTTGACAATGGATATTTGAGATGTCCTTATGAACATTCTCTATATATTAAGAATGGTGATCGTGGAGATATTTTGTTGGTTTGTCTGTATGTGGATGACTTAATTTTGATCGAAAATTGTGCAAGTATGTTTAAAGATCTCAAGAAGGAAATGACCCAAGAATTTGAAATGACAAATATTGGACTGATGTCATATTAACTTGGCATAGAGGTGAAGCAGTTAGAGAAATGTATTTTTATATCTCTAGAATGATATGCTAGATAAATTTTAGAGAAGTTCAAGATGATCAATTCTAATCCTGTCACAACTCTAATTGAAGTTGAGATAAAACTGTTCAAATATGAAAAAGGAGATGTTGATCCTTCATATTTCAAAAGCTTAATTGGAAGTTCGAGATATTTGACTTGTACACGACCAAATATTCTTTTTAGCATTGGATTGGTGAATGGAATCTCCTACAATTACTCATTTGAAAGTGGTAAAGAGAATTCTTCGTTACCTCAAATGTACGCTTGATTATGGATTATTTTACTCTCCATCTAAAGAATTCAAGCTTGAAGGTTATTGTGATAGTGACTGTGTTGGAGATGTTAATAACTGAAAAAGTACAAGTGGATATGTGTTCTTTGTTGGTAAACTGCATTTATTTGGAGTTCGAAGTAACCTATTGTGACATTATCTATTTGTGAGGTAGAATATGTTATTGTATTCTCGTGTATTTTTCATGCAATTTGGTTAAGGAATTTGCTGAAGATAGTTGGAATTTTGGAAGATGATGCAACTATGATCCATGTAGATAATAAGTCAACAATTGCTCTAACAAAGAATCTAGTGTTTCACTATTGTAGCAAGCATAAGATTTCATTTTATTAGAGATTGCTAATAAGAAATAATTATGGCAAGCAAGCAAGGAAAGGAAGAATATGGTGAAGGAAAGTGAGAACATGTTTAACTTTAATAATCATATTATCACGATTATCCTTTATCGAAAGACTATAATACTTCATCAAGATATTATAGTCATTCTATAAGAGTTGTTCCAAATTCAAATTATTGTTCTTCGTATCAGTCACATAATAAACTTTAGGGATGAACCCATGCTTCCAATTTTTCAAGTTGATCAAAATCTTACCTTTTCCTATAACATAAATTTTTGTGGCATCACCAAATATGATATTACCACCGAGGATTTATCATGTTCCACAAACATTGACTTACATCCATACATGTGATTGCTTGGACCGCTATCAAGATGTCATGCATTGTTTTCATATGTTTCTTCACTTTTGCATGCTAGAAACAAAGATGACTCACCAGTTTTTTCATCTTGCTCAGCATAATTTGCATTTTCTTCTATTTTATTCCTACATTCAACCTGTTTTATGTCATACATTATTTCATTATTTGATGTTTCTCCATTTGACCTCAAATAATTTTTTCTTCCACAGTCTCTTGATGAATTAGAGTTTGAATTACTCTCATCAAATTTTCTTTGACCATAATTTCCTCAAACCCGACCTCTGAAATCACCATGTCCATGATTGTTACCACGTTCTCAACCTTGATTGCCTTTTTCTTGGCTATCTTCTTTACCTCTCAACTACAATTTTGACTGGAAAAGTTGCTTAGTTGTCTGTTTATTCTTTTTTAGAAGCTTCTCTTCATGGGCTTGTAAGGAACTCATAAGTTGATCAACAAGCATTGTACTCGTCTTTTTATTCTTCAATAGCTACAACAATGAAATTGAATTCTTCATCCAATGAGCGAAGTATCTTTTCTACTATCTGCTCATCATTTATTGTCTCACCACATCTATTCACTTCATTTACTATTGCTAGTAATCTTGGAGTATAATTTGAAATCAATTCAAACTCCCTCATAGTAATGATTCATAATCATCTCTCAATTTTTGGAGGCGAACCTTCTTGACTCGGTCTACTCCTTTGTATGTATTCTCCAAAAAATTTCATGCTTGATGTGCAATAGTTGCTCCCATAAATCTTCACAAAATTTGGATCATCGATGGCTTGATGAATGATGGTGAGTGGCTTTTGGTTTTTCTTTCTATTATTTTGCAGAGCTTCTTGTTGAGCTTAATTTAAAGTCGCATCACTTTTTTGGTTCTTCATAACAATTATTGACAATGTCTCATACATCTTATGGACCAAGTAGAGCTTTCATATGAATACACCAACTGTTATAATTTTCTTTCGTAAGTCAAGGCACTTGGAAGGGAATCAAATTATTATTTTTCATTTGCAAAAACAATTCTAGTTTTTCAAACTCAAGTTCTAATACCACTTTGTTAGAAGCATATGATGGACACTCACAAATAAAGAACCAACAAACGATTATTTGAGAGGAAACAAAAACACTTTTTAATTGAAAGACTCTTCAAACTTGGTTCACATTTTTTATTGAACTCTCTTTGTGTGTTCTTCTCTATACACTTGGATACATTAACAATGTCAATGTCAATCTTATTTATAGGATTGTCATGAGTAAATTTAAATATAATAACTTATACCCTAATTAAATATACATGGAACAGTTAAAATCCTACATTTAATTATGCGAAACTCTACTAAATTAACTCTTACATTAACATAAACTCTCATTCTTTAATTTTTCCAACTCTCATAAATTAATTAATCTATAACCTCTCATAAATTAATATGCTTAATTAACCTCATCTGTAACTTATTTAGTTAAATGAAACATATTTAACTTTCAACACATTCTCATCAACTTCTTCCATTTCGAATTCGTCGTAGTAATGGCTTTGCTAGGCCCAGTGACTCATGGCCAGGTTAGTGTTTCATTACGAATCATATTTTTCGTAACAAAAAATTATTCGGTGAGGTCACTACAGTAGATGCTTCATGATAGCTATTTGTATATGGATTTGTTAGCCAGATTGTAGCGATCTTTTCAAATAATTTCTCGTAATGAAATATTTACTGATTTTGTCTCTTGGATTGATACAGGTTTCGTTTCTTATTGGATTTATAACCATTTTGGTTGCATGGATTTATTCTGAGTACTTAGCATTTAAAAAGAAGTCCATCTCTTCTAAAGTGTAAGTTAGAATGATTCCGTTACCTTTAAACTTTTGTTATTCTTATATTTTCTTTAGAACTTGTTCATTTTTATGTGTTAATTATTACTTAATATATGTTGGCTGGGTAGATATGAGAGAAAATTAAGATTCGTTTAATAACTATTTAATTTACTTTTTTAAAAAAAATTAAGTTCTATGAATATTATTTTCACATGATTTTTTTTTATATTTTTTCTTTAATTCACGTCAAATGAAAAGTAAAAAAAAAATAGAAACTTTTATAAATTTGTTTTTGTGTTTTAGAATGGATAGATAAAAACTACTGTAAAGAAGTTGCGAAAAAAACAAACACAATTTTTAAAAACCAAAACCGATTATTTTATAACTTTAGATTTTTTTTTTTTTTTCTGCACTATTTACTCTAAACGAAATTCTTTGTTTCTATCCACTCTCTACTAATGTTTAAAAAAATATAAATATATATAGTTTTTTTCAAAATTTATTCTTTTAATAAAATTTTTACTAAGAACTTAGATAAAAACCATAGTAAAAAAGTGAGAAAACAAGTACGATTTTAAAAAATCAAAATTACTTGGAGTGTAACTCTATTTGCAGCCCACTAAGTTATCTAATCACCGTGACAAACTTTTATTTCCACTTTTTTTAGCTTTTTTTCTCGTTTTGTATGATTCAATTAGTGGACGGAAAAAAAGATGTAATCAATGCTGCACCAAAGTATTGCTCAAACAAAACAAATGGAAAACCAAATAGTTATTTTATTTATTTTTAAATATCTATCCTTCTGAAATTGGATTTTTTTTTTTTCTTTTTTAGAGGGCACCCTGATGTTGGGTTGGCTGAGGTAGAAAGTCATAATGTAAAAGAAGATGATAGAGCTGTTTTATTAGAAGGAAATGTTATCAAATCCATTCCTTCTTCTGGAGCTACAATTTCATCTACCTTCTCTACCATTTTCAGGTTTACAAAAACAAACCATTATTGTTTTTGTCTTTCTTCCAATGTCTTAGCTATTTAGTTCTTTAGGTTTTACTAATATTTATTTTGCCTGTTAGGTTCATCATGTTGGACGAATCGTTCTTAATAAAACATCGAATGTTACTCCGAGCAGCGTACGTAAACATTCTAGCTTAGAATTGTATGACAAAAAGTTGGACGCAACCTCTCATCTTTTTGCAATTTATCTATAATTTGTCACGTGGCAAATTCTTCTTTCTTTTTTTTTTAAATTTTTTTAAAGATGTACTCAAGTATTGTTTAATACGTGAAATCTCTTTAGTAATGTCTCTTTTTTATTATTATAATTTAATATTATTCTCTCTTTCTTACTTCACAGATGTGAATTTGGTCTTCTTTTATCGTACTTCTACATTTGTGATCGTACTGATATATTTGGAACCTCAAAAAAGGTGTCTTAAATTCAATAACTCTTTTCTTCTACCATTTTTTTACAGTAAAACTGGATCAGTATTCTTATTACATTGTTACTTTCTCTTAGCATCTTACATTGTTATTTTAATGTTTGCAGAGTTACAATAGAGATCTTTTCTGCTTCCTCCTCCTTCTTCTCATCATTGTTGCAGCAGTAACTTCATTCAAGATACATCTTGATAACTCACCATTTTCAGTGAAACCCATACTCTTCTTAAATAGACATCAAACTGAGGAGTGGAAAGGATGGATGCAGGTCAACTCTTATTAGCAATACTCTTCTTCAAATTAAACCTTCATCAATTTCACATACTTTTCTTTTTCTTATTCAATAGGTGATCTTCTTGATGTACCATTACTTTGCTGCAAGAGAAATTTACAACGTGGGTCGTGTATGTGTCGCCTCGTATATCTGGATGACGGGGTTTGGAAACTTTTCGTATTACTACGCTCGAAAAGACTTTAGCTTTTCTAGATTTGCTCAGGTATATATAACTTATATCTTTCATGTTCCGTCAGATAACCATTTGACCTAATTTTATATTTGTTCGAGCTGCAGATGATGTGGCGGTTAAATTTCTTGGTGGTTATGTGTTGCATTGTCCTTGACAACAGCTACATGCTATACTATATTTGCCCATTACACACATTTTTTTCTCTTGTGGTATATGGTGTTGTTGGTGTTTTGCACAAGTACAATGATAGTAAAGCAGTCATTGTTGTGAAATTTCTCCTTTGTTTCTTGGTGGTGGTCATTGTATGGGAAATACCTGGGGTGTTTGAAGTGATTTGGGACCCATTTACCTTCCTTCTAGGTACCTTCTACATATATCTTCTTCTTTTTCATTAATCTAACTAAGCTAATAATTAACTTTTATTTTGTTTTATTGTAGGCTATAAAGATCCAAATAGATTGAAAGAAAACTTGCCTCTCATGTACGAGTGGCATTTTCGAACAGGACTTGATCGCTATGTTTGGATATTAGGCATGGTGTATGCTTACAATTATTCAACTGTGAGTTTAATCAAACAATGCTCTTTTCTGTACTACTGTCATTTAATTGCATTTTCCCTATTCAAGGAAATGCTTTATAATGGAATTATATATTTTCATAGGTTGAGAAGTGGATTGAAAAGTTGGATGAATTAAAAACAAAGCGCAGGATATTGATCAAAACGACAATTGTTGTGATATCATCTACGGTAAAATAGTTGTCTGCAAACTTTGGTTGGACTGCAACATTAACTAGTTTTGATAGCACATAGTTGTTTCTTGGTTTTGTGGTGGTGTAATTTGAGCAATTTTGTGACATTTTCAGGCATTATATCTATGGTTTGAGTATGTATTCAAAATGGAGTGTAGTACTTACAACAAATACCATCCTTACACTTCTTGGATACCCATCACGTATGTCATGAATTAATTGACCTTGTTCTTATATTAAACCTTGAAATAATAGAAATAAAAGCTTTATTTTCATATGGAGCAGATCCTACATATGCATACGGAATGTCACCCAAAGTACTCGTAGCTATACTTTGACCCTTTTTGGGTAAATCCCTTCTTAATTNATATATTTAACTTTAAACATCATTTCAGTTGGATTGGAAAGATTTCACTGGATACGTACATTTCGCAGTTCCATATTTGGTTAAGGTATGAATTAATTAGTTGGTGTTTTGGTCTAATTTCTGTGGATTAATTAGTTTGTGAATAATAATCTATGTTGGATTAATATAACGTTGTATTAGATCAAATGCTCCGGATGCACAGCCCAAGTTGTTGCTCACTATCATCCCAGATTATCCTTTATTGAACTTCATGCTTACAACTTCCATTTTTATGATTGTAAGTGTTTATTAGTTATATTTTTCCTCTTTTTTTCACTTAAAAGAACAATTTTTAAAACACTTAGAAAGTCAATACTAATGTCTTTTAACCCATTTCAAAATCATTTTCGAATATGTCACCTACGAATGTGCTCAATTTTGATGGGTGTTGTTGGTTTGCTACACAGACTTCATATAGGATCTCAGAGCTTACAAATACATTTAAAGCAGCATTTGTACCAAGCAAGGACAATAAACGCATAATGTATAACACGATTGCTGCAGCTACAATGACGGCCATCTTATACTCCTTCTCTTTTCTATTCCTTAATCTCCCACAAATCTTGGTAATTTAACTCCTAAATTCTCAACTTTTCTTTTATATATAAATATATGTTTTTTACTCTTTTTTCCTGTTCATTCTTTTTGGTATATTATTCATTTTGTAATAACTAAAGTTAATTTACTATATATGTGGTTCCATCGCAGGTTTGAGAATTGAAGAAAATAAGGATTGTACAGAAAAGGGCATGCAGTCAAATTTAGCAAAAGAGAGAGACAGTACTGAACCATGGGTTTTTCTCAATAAAGGAATAAAAATTAGAGAGACTCTAAATTTATATTTTTGTAGGTTAATTCAAGTACATTTTGCCACCACTTTAAGGCATATATTTGAGACAGCCAAGGTCTTTGTATTCCATTGGAATTTTTTTATTTTCAACCAAAAAAAAAATGGTTACTCTTAAACATGCATTTTATTTAAGTATTTTGAGTCTAACACACTGACTAAAAAAATCTGTGGTTTAAATCTTACCTACTCTATCGTACTTAAAACAAAAGAAATAGAAGATAATATACGAAATCAAACTAAGATGGTAAAAGCAACGAATTTAATTTAAAATAACAAATTGTGATCATCTCAAAAAAAACGTGTACGTACAGGGAAGATAAATATGGTTTAATTAATTAGAAAGTTTCATGACTTCTAAGAAAGCTAATTTGAAAAATACTATGTTTATTTAGAGAAATATTTTAAATGACAAAACTACTGATAAATATCACAGTACATCGGTGATAAACTGCAATAGACTATTGTATATTTTTGTGAAATTTTCCTAAATTTATAAATATTTTGGTTTGTTTCCTACCTCTCAAGACAGCCCATTTTTTAAACTAAATTTGAAAAAAAAAATTGCTATTAATTGGATTTTTCCAAAGTATCAATGCAGTTGACAAAGTATTTTTATTAAAAATAATTTATAATCAGTATTATATTATATATAAATATAATTAGTTTTGAAGTCTTCAAAATCAATGCCCAGTGCAGCACAAAGTCTATGCAATTGAAAAGAAAAGTTAATAGAAATGTAGATGAGAGAGAAAAATGTGAAGTAATTTTATTAATTTTCTCTCAAAGTATATATACATACCAACAAAATTATAATATAATTGAATATTGTTACATCTAATAAAAGTTAATAGTTACACGTACGGATGCAAACAATTAGCCATAAAAAAACCAAAGGAAAAAAAATCAAATTTTATCAACTTTTAATTTCATCTAATTAGGTTTAAGGTTTCTACTGACTGTTACTTCTACTTTGGATTCAGTTTCAACTAATTTTACTAAGCAATGTAAATACCACTACGTAAAGTCATCAATTTTAATAATATCAAGTTTGAATGAAATTTTAAAGTTTGATTAGTCTACAAATTAATCATAAATAAATTTGTAAAAACTCACCAAATTTAACGAAAATTTAGCTCTAATTTCATTTTCATTGAAATCTCACCATTTTTATACTCTACAAATATTTTTTTTATAATTCATTGAAGCATATGAGAATATTTTGTTTAATGGGTTTTCAAATGAAAATTTACCAAAAGATAAATTTGCAATACTTATTCAAGCAATAACTTATCCATATTTAGGGTTCAATTTGATCAAATTAAAAATTTCGGTAAAATTAGATACAACATGAAAATTTTATGGATACAATTTGATTATTTTTCTGAAACTACACCCCCATTTGATGACTGTTTTTTTTTTTTTTAATTTTTTCTTTTAGTAGTCTATTATTAAAAAAACAAAAAAAACAAAAAACAAAAATCACATGGTTTGATGACAGTTTTAAATTTCAATTTTTTAAAAATGACCTAGAAGAGAAATAGCAAATTTTTAAGTTTCATTTAGAAAAAATGTTTCAAAATTATAAAAATGGCAAAACGAATTTATATAATAGAAAATACTAATTAGTAAATGATAAAACTACTCTCAAACAACACAATTAAGTACAAACGATAATGCAAAAATACACTGTTTCAATAACAACTGAAAATTAACGCTTTCAACTGCATATAGAATATGTGTATGCGAGGAAAGATGGCGACCACGTGGTGGGGGTCATTAGAAACTTATGGATGTCTACAATGATGAACTTCCTTCAAGGTGAGAGAGCAAAATTGATTGTACCAGTGAGTTATTGTTGGCAATTTTAGAACGATGTGATTATTGAAAATATGATTGCGTTTGACACCAAACCAGTTTCATCGTCTTTATTCCATGTGACCATTTTGCTCATAGCATCTTGAAAGCTAACTTTAAACATTACCAATTCTAGCACATCATTGTTGAAAATGATATTCAAAGTAGAAACAAAAGCAAGAAACATGTGTGCGAGCAAGAAAGGTAGGCGATCTAGCGAGAGTGGTCGTCAAAAGCTAGCCAAGACGATGAAATTTAAGAAATGTTGTAAAAAAGATGAAGAATATGAGATTTGGGGTTTTTTGTTGTCTTATAATAATAATAATAAACTGAATAATATATATATATACGAAAATGTCTAAGTTTAACTCCCATTTTTATGTTTCTTTTTAAGTACAATAAGCCAATTTTACGAATTTCTAGATGAAAAATTGAAAACATCGAAAATATGAAAAAAATAATAATAATAAATCAAATTAATTTAATAATAATATGTATAAAATAATGAAAAAAATATTTAGATAAAATTGAATTTGTAAGTTAAACAAATCTAAAGTTAGATAAAATCAAATTTGATAATAAAAGATAATTCAAATATAAAATGGGGAGAAAAATCAGGAAGTTTTTGTTTATTGTGATTAATTCGATAAGTAGTTACATTAAATCTAATTTGATAATAAAATATAAATTCAAATATAATCAGAGGAGAAAAAAAAGCTCGTTTATTTACCATTACATTCATCCATAATTTCATTTTCATTTAAGTTTCAACAACTACATTATAAATATAACTCCATCAACCACAAATCCTACGAAAAAAGCCTAACTCATTGGCATAACAAAAACGGCCAAGATTGCAAAATGAATACTTATTTATTTGTCAAAAAGATAAATTGATGGTTTAATAATATAATAAGATGATAATGAATAAAAAGTGATTAAAGCAATATAAAAATGATAAAATTTAAATGAAATATACAGTTTGTTAAATGATAATATGTATAAAATATAAGTAAAATTATAATCAAGATAAAAAATTTTAATCTGAATTTAAAATAATAAAAGATGAATAAAATTATGTACAATCTAAAGATATATTATAAATTAAAATCAAAATGGTGATAAAAATGGATTAATTTTGAATATTTTCAAAAAGTAGTCAAATCAAATCAAAACAGATATGAAACTGTCAATTCAAATTTTAAAATGAAAGAAAAATCTAATACATTATCTTTTGATTTAGGTTAAAGTCCTATAACCGATGATTACATTTACACTATATTTCTATTAAAAATTGATACATAGTCTCATAACAAACAATTCTATTCCCACTGCATTTCTATTGAGATTTTGTGCATAACATAATAATTACACAGTACTCAAAAAAATTATTAATCAACCATACCAAGGGAAATTTGAAAATTAAAAAAATATGTCATGTGTGCGACATGCTTTGGCCAAAAATCTTATTATTTTCATTTTTCTAATAAAAATTAAAAGGTACCCCAGTTTTACTATTTCCTCCAATTTCCCTTTTAAAAATTAGAGAGAGGAAAGATGTTTAAGAAAAAGATACAAATTAGAGAGAGAATATTAGTTAAAATTCATAAAATTATTTGTTAGAGAACAAGAAAAAAGGTTGGATGGAAAAGGTAAATTGAAGAGAAAAATTAAATAAAAAAGAAATTATAGCGAGACAAAAGTAAAGAGTAAATGACGTTTTAGATAAATCTATACTATGTAAAAGAAGCGATAGCAAGAAATATTTGATTTTCCTTTTTGCATCTTTTAGTTGATGATGATTACGATATTTATGTAATTTCACATTTAAATCATTAAAAAAATATCATTTTATCACTATGATCTATTGCACATTAAATAGAGAGAAAATAAATTAAAAAATTATATTTTATTTTTTAATCTCTTATTAATGAAAATCTTTTTTCTAAATCATGTAATTTATATTTAAATTATTAAAAAATCATTTTATCACTATTATCTATTGCACATTAAATAAATAGAAAATAAATTTAAAATATCATAATTTTATTCTTTAATCTCTTATTCACTAAACCACATTTTATCTCTTATATCGAAGGTTAAATAAAGGTTAAAAAAATTTAAAACAAATCACATTTTTGTTCTCTAATCTCTTATCCACGGCTTTTTTTTTAAAAAAAAAAAAATCGCATTTTATCAATAACAATCTATACTTCACATTAATTAAAGGAATTAAAAAAAATTAATCAAATTATGATTTTTTTTCTTTGCTTTCTTTTTTTTTTTTCTTTTATAAATTTTGTAGTTGGTATTTTTTTTATTTCGTTAATAGCAACATTTTTTCCAATGTTTCTTTTTCTTCTTCAAGAAGTTTAATTTCTCTATTAAGATATTGCCTCCCTCTCTTTTGGTAACGTATGTCCTCTTTTTCCATTTTTTTTATTTTTCAATTTTGAAAAACATAAGAGTGATTTAATATAACATTTTTTATACAATTCTTTTCTATAACACATAGCAGATTCACCTATTGATCCTCACATATTGAAGAAGATGGAGAAAAGATCTTGATTTTGAGGTTCAAGAAATTTATCAAAGTCCAAACAATTTAGATGTCAATAAAATGACAAAGAAGAGAGTGAATGTTTTAATGCCTTTATAGTTTTTTTTATAGATCTACACCCATGAGTTTAGGGGTCTATAGTAATTTTTACTATTTTTTACATGTTTTTGTTCTTTTGTTCTCTTTTCAAATTTGTTGTAAGTGCACAACAATTCACAAAAAATTGAAATAAAGTTTAAAATAAAGAAGATGACTATTGCAGATCAAAATAAATTGAGTTTATAGGTTTCTATTTGAAAAAAATTATATTTTTGTTGAAATTAAAAGGAAAAATTTCATAGATAGAAAAAATGTCAAACTATTTATCGAAATAGTAAAAAAAAACGATTTTTATCCACATCTATCAGTGATAGACTTCTATCAGTTTCCATCCATTTCTAGTCGTGAAAGATATCGAAAGACATCTATCAGTCTCTATCAGCCTCCATCAAAGAAAGATTAATTTTTTTTATTTTGTGTAAATAGTTTTCCTTATCTTTCTATTTTTGAAAATCTTCCAAATTAAAATTTGAAAAAATAAATTAAAATTAAGAGTATAATTAAATATATTTTTTTAAACTAAAAAATAATCATTGTAAAATTAAAATAATAATAATAATAATAATTTATTTTAAATTAGAGTTTGAAATAGAAAGTACAATCATATCATTCAAATAAATTTATAAAAATAATATGGATAATAATATTATAACGAAAAGGATAATAATACTTAAGATTATAACGAAAAGGATAATAATACTTTCCTTTAAATTAAGGTTTAAAATTAAGAGAATAAAAAAATTATCACAATTTTTTTAAGAAAAAAATCTTTGTTTAAATCAAAATTAACAAGATAATCAAGTAAAAAAAAAAAAACTAACTATGAGGCTATTATCAAAAAAAAAATTAAAACAAAAATAAAATAATTATTTTGGTTTAATTTGATGTTTAAAAATAGGAGAGTAATCAAATCACTCAATAAAAAAAGTTCTAAAAAGTAAGAAAGATTTATCACGAATTTTTTAAAATAAATTTTGGTTTAAATCAAAGTTTGATATATATCAGGAAGATTATCAAATCATCAAAATTAGGGGAAAAAATGATATTTGATCTCTAACTAATATCTAGTTCAGGTTAAATAAATATTTTTTTCAAAAAAATCACATTTTATCTCTAACTAATATCTTAAATAAATGATTTTTTTTAAAGAAAATCTCATTTTATCTTTAACTAATATCTACTTTTTTTTAAAAGGAAAAAATATTTTTTTTAAAAAAATCATAATTTATCTCTAACTAATAAGTAAATAAACCATTAAAGAAGTCTTTTTTTTTTTTGTTTAAGGTATGCTATCTTTTTTTTTTTTCTTAATGTTTTTTTAATGTTTGTGTGATATTGAGATTTAGATTGAATGGTTTTTCAACTTATACATGTACATTTCATTTTCAATATTATGAAACACATGTAATGCACGTAGTTTTGATTAATTTATATATGAGAAAAATTAGACAAAATCTTCTTAAAAAGTCGAGAATTATTTTAATTAGAAAGAAAGAACAATTAGAGATAGATTTGAATTTGTTAGAAAGATACCTGTTGAAAAAGAATAGCTTTAGAATAAAAATGAGATTTTGAAAGATAGAAACTTCGTTCATTTTTTTTTTCTTACAATAGATATCTAGTACCTTAAAAAACTACATTCTCGTTAGGAGAGGAACATTTCTCGACATCATTTACGAGAGGGTCGAGAAAGATCTTCCAATTAATAATTTTCACAACATTTCCCGACGACCAAGATTGTCTATCATCAATAGAAACCCAACCGTTTATAATGAACGTCTAACTTTCAATTTTGTGTTTATAATGAACATCTAACTTCGAGATTAAAAGTATAAACAATATGTTTTGTGAGGTTTATAGTACGAGCACTATGTCAGTTGAGCTACGTTCATGATTACAATATTTAAGATTTGATTAGACATAAAATTCAATTATTTAATATTTATATCTAATAGCTTGATCAATTAATTTAGGAATCGAAGTCAAGTTGAAATAAATGTAATATTTAACATCTGGTGTGACAATTAAACTTCCATTTAATGCTGAATTGTTATGAATAATTAAATAGTTCTATATCTTCAATGTTGTTTGTATACTCTCTTTAGGGTTTTAATCTGTAAGTGTACTCTTTCTAGGGTTTAATTATTTAATCTCTACATATATCATTTCGGTCTTTCTTTAATTTCAAATTAACGAAAAAAACTAAAGTTTAAAAGTCAAAATGAGTCTAATTCAATTGCCATAAAATTTGTACTATTGACTTGAAGTTCAATTTTTCATCTTAAAATTTGTAAAAATGACAAAAAAATAAATAAATAAAGGAAAATAAAGAAACCCAATTCAAGCATAACTCAAATACTAAAAGTCTAATGTCCAAAAAGCACAGAAATATATCAAATTAAAATAAATACCCAAAGCTAAAAGTTTGGTTTTATAATTATTTTGTTTAAACTCAATCGGAGTTCTAGTTCTAGAATAGGATATGATTAACTACTTGAACCCTTTCTCTCCCACTTTTCTCTCTCACTTCACACCTTGGAATGTTGATCTGCTTTGATCTAGGAAAAAACCCAGTCAACCACCAACTCGATGCGGTGCCGAGTGGAAGGGTCGTCGCTCAACGGATAAAAGTTACTCTAAGTTTGTAAATACTATTTTCGCCTTTAAATCTTTACTTTGTTTTCTTATTTCTTTTTACCAATATTTTCAAAAATCAAGAAGCCAAACATTAAAAACTAATTTCTTTTTTGAGAAGTCAAAATTAAGAGCAAATTATGATAAATACCCTAGGTTAAATCACTATGAAATTAAATTGCCATTTATGCATATGGCCAACTCAAACTTGCATTCAATATAATGCTAAGGTACTATTCAACTGCAGAAAATTTGCCAACCCTATTTTTTTTTTCTTTTCTTTTATTTATATATTTAAGGAACGTCGAGATTATTTGTTGAAATTGGCAAGAATGGTCGTGTCGAGGTTGTAATATGTTCTATTTAGTATTTGTAGAATTCATGGAACTGGAATGAAAAATGTTGTGCTAAGACAACAAGGTAAAGAGAAGTTGTAAATCGAAAATTCGAATTGAGTTTATGGTCTTAGTATCAACATTGGATTTGTTTTTTAACATCGACCGTGAATTTGTATTGAAACGAAAATTGACGTTATCATTGAAGTCATCGATGATATTTTCATTGATATTGATAACAACACAATGACATCAATATCAATTTGAAATAAGTGAAATTGATATGACACGCCAATATTTACAGTTTGTTTAAAGACGCACCCTGAAAAGATGGTAGATTATATTAATTTATTGAGTTAGATTTATATTTGCGTTGAGTATAAATAAGTTGATGTACTAAATTTATTTGCATATGAATCTTAGTACGTAATTTCCTATTTTACTTTTATTTTCTCACCTAAATTTAACATCTTTATCTCTAACTTTACGTGAACTAAAAGACTAATATAGTTAGTTAAAGATATTAAGATATATATCAAATTGAAATAACTGTACGTACATGATTTATTGAATTAGGTTTATACTTGTGTTTAGTGTAAATAAGTTGCTCTATTAAATTTACGGGCAGTTGCATTGGAAAAAAACGATATATTGAAAAATAGAAGTCTATATACCTAAAAAAAATGTACATTTAAAAATAAATAAATATTAAGATCTATAATTTTAAAATTAAAAATTAAAAACAAAATCGTTATCAAGTTAAAATGGTTATTAAATAGGCTTTAGAATGGGACCTTATAGTCCCATTTGTTGTCCTATATGTGATCACTGATCATGAGCTTCTATCATCTAGATTAGGGTTCGGTTGATCGTTTAATGATCCGCGCCACATTTTAAAAGAAATTTTATGTGTTACGAAATCGACAAAAAACAATATTATTAGAGAGAATGTTTTTTGAATACACAAACTAGGCCTCTAGGGTTAGAGAATTTATATAGCGCATGACCCTCATACTTGGTTGTTCGAAGCGCCAGCCAACAAATTCAAGGCATTCCAACACCATATCGGATTTATTAGTAACTCAACAACTTAATTAGCTACTGATTAATTATTAAGGCAACATTTGATGACTATTTCATTTTTAGTTTTTGGTTTTCAAAAATTAAGGTTTATATAGACACTAATTTTACCTATAACTTTCTTTGATTCTATTTTCTTAAAAAATTTCTTTTTGTTTCTGAAATTTGATTATAAGAATTTAAATGTTCCTTTAAGAAAAGTAGAGAACAGTAGTAAGAAAACCGATAAGAAAGAAACATAAGTTTCAATTATAGAAACTATAAAAGAAATCATTATCAACTTAATAATATTGATTTCACAAAACTTTTATTCTATCCTAACTAAATTACAAGTTTAGTCTTTGAATTTTTATGTTTGTATTGATTTGATTTTTGAACTTTAAAAAGAGTGTCTAATATGTTACGAACTTTCAATTTAGTGTTTAATAGTAATAGGTTATTCACACTTTATTCGACTAAACACAAAAATAATAAGAGTTTAGGATTTCATATGTTATATCTATAGATTCATTAAATGGATTGCAAAGGGTGTTTAGCCCATGTTGAATTAGGTAGAACGATATATTATAACCCACTTCGTTAAATTGATTGCAAAAAAAACCGAAAAAGTTTCAACCTATTTCTTTGTAGTTTTACTATAATTATAAAAGATGAATATAAAAGAAATGTATTCAATTTTTTTTCTTAAGTTAAAGTATACAAATTGAAAAGGATTTAACTTTAATCTCTTATTTTATTTTATTTTTTTTAGTTTTTGTAGAGTAATAAAAAAAATTAATAAAATTTATTTCTTAAATTAAAGTATAAAAATGTAATAAGAAAAAAATTGAAAAATTTTTAAATTTGACAAAAAAAAATTTAGGTTTTAGTATAGTTATAAAAAAAACATTCAAGAAAATACTAGAAAAACTAAACTCAAACTGCGCCTCGGGTGTTCATGGGTTGGGTTAGGTTGAAAGTCAACCCAATTGTTCGGATTGTAAATTTTTTCAACCCAAATAATCCTTATTAAAAAATGAACCCAACCCAACCCAACCATATCATGAAATATTTGGGTTGGGTTGGTTGGGGTTAATCGGGTCATTTATTTAAAATTTTGTTTTAAAAATAAGCAAAACGTAAATATGTAAGAATCTAATTTAATTATTTTCATATATTGAATTAAGATTAACAACTAAATTTCAATTTATATAGTGAAAATTTTCTTTCTAAAGTACAAACAAACGGAGTTGTTGAAGCATAAATTATTCAAAGAGTATTGGAATTAAATAAAATTAAAATCAATATACGTCTAAATAATTGTGTTATAAGTAATAAAAAAATATATATTAAAGTTAATAATAAATTCGGGTTGGTTCGGATTAGTTTGGATTATATTAGGTGAACCCATAAATCAACTCAATCCATAAAATTTTTATTTATTTGAACCCAACCCAATCCAAATGAGTTGATAACCCAACCCAAACAACAAGGATTGAGTTGGATTGATCGATTTTTTCGGGTCATCAAGTTTTTGAACACCCCGAGCCTCGAATATAGACAAATACATATTATTATGACTTACTAGTTGTATATTATAATATTATTATAATCAATTTAGTGATAATAGGCTAAAATAGTAATTTAGGATCGAAGGCCAAATGGAAATAAATGTACGATTTAACATATGGTGACAACTAAACTTCCATTTAATGCCGAGCTATTATGAATAATTAAATATCTTTTATATCTACCTCTCTTTAGGGTTTTAATCACTAAAATTATATCACTTTGAACTTTCTTTAATTCCACTTAAGGTTAAAAATCTAAATAGTAAACCTAATTCGAATTGCCAAATTGAGCATGACTTAAATAGTATCAAGTTTATATTATGAATATAGGGTTTTTGACATATTTGACCAAATAAGTTAAAAATTTAGGTCCATTATCTAGATTTATTATTTTTGCAAAAATAGCAAAAAGCAAGCTAACGTGATACGCTTGATACACTTAACACCCTTGATACAATTGATACACTTTTGATATACACTTGATACACTACACTACTAATATATGTCTGATACACTCAATACACTTGATACACTTGATACACTTGATATACTATTAATATACGATTGAAAATAACTAGTTATTTAAGTGTTTAAAAAAATTCACAAAAATGATTTTTTTTTTTAATGATTTTTTTAAAGCACTTTTTTCTCTAGTTATTCCAAATACGTCCAAATTGTCAAAATGAGTATAACTCAATTAGGTTAAATCTAAAGAAACAACATCATTTAAAAATGAAAAAAAAAACTACAAAATGGACAAAAATATAGTAGATAAAAAAAATTAAAGTAAGTAATAACTCATATTGCTACAGAGAAAAAATAAAAAAAAATACAAATTAATAGAAAAAATATGCAACCGATATACTTTAAATGTGGTATTATCTACAAATTTTCATATGTTGAAGGGACCCCCTAATTCTATATTTTGGATTTGCCACCCATTACAAATTCCCATTTTAAAGTCAAAGACCGGTTAAAAAAAAAACAAAAATACAAATTGGGCTAATTACCTAAAAATCTACTGTTCAAAAAGCATAGAAAAATCAAATCCAAATAAATACCCAATAATTAAACTACAAGTTTAGTTTTAACATGAGCATAACTCAACTGATCAGAAAGATCTACTATCAACCTCGAGGTTCAACTCAAACTTCATATATATAAAAGTTTAGTCTGTTTTTTCCCTTTTAAGTTTGCGTATAACTATCTACTAAACTTTAAAAAGTGTATTCAAAGACTTTAAACTATTAAATTTGAATCTATTTACTCTCTAAACTTCAAATCATTTTTATTATAGATATTTATGTTTTTAATTAGACATAGAATTAAAAGTGAAACCTTCTAAAAACATACCAACATTAGATTGTAACATAACCACATCCAATCCCTCTTATAGTACCAACTTAACTTTCTACATTATGCCAAGAAGTACCATTGAATTATTGGAGATGGAAAGGCACTATTGCTTAGAGTTTTAATCTTGAGAATTTTCCTTGTTTTTTTTGGTCTCTCCTTAATCTCTCTAATTTCTAATTTCACTTTCTCTAGTTTCTAGTTTAATTAGAACTAGAAGTCTAAATATGTTACTCTATTTTTATAAAAGACTAAGGATATAGTAATTACTTACCCCACCATAGAAATCATATTGAAATTAAATTGTCATTTATGCATAGGGCCAATTTGAACTTGGATTCCATATAATGCTAATGTACTATGAACTATAGATTAAGTTTGTATTTCTTGATTTTGACAAGTCTAATTTTTTTTTTTAGTTTTATTTTATTTATATATATTTTACCAACAAGAAGATTAGTTGTTGAAATCAAGATCTAAAATGTGAATGTTGATGAAAATATCGAAATCTCAATTTACGAAAATTTCAATAGAAGTATCAAGTCTATGTGGATGAATATTAATAAAAAAATTATGAAAACAAAAATTCAAAAAAAAAAATTAACTAGTATATATACTAAATTTATATTATGCACTTATTAAAACGAGTTTATTATTTATATTATATTTGAAAGGAATCAACGATTCACCCTGTAACAAAAGCATTAGATCATTTATTTTGATATTATTTAGAATTAAACGAAGATAACAAAGGGCCAAGTTTTTACATACCTTATGGAGAACACATGTTGGCAAGTATCATCTCCTTGCACTCCAATGCCATGAGTCCTTTCCTTGTTACGACTCTGACAATGACCAATAGTTTGGGGGAGTCTCCTTGAAAAATAAGAGAAATGAGTAGATTTGTCAGATAACATTTCTTTCTGAATTTTGAGAATTTTTCAAAGAGGAATCTGTGCGGTTCGTTGATCTGCCTTGATCATATGACAAAAACCCTACGGTTCTATTTACGATCGAGAAAAATTTTAATTAATTAAAAAATAATTCTAATATAAAATATTAAAATAACAATACTTTTTTTATGTAATTGAATCCTTACTCAATTATCTTAATTATCAAATTCTTCTAATTATATATTTATGTTTTAATATCTTATTTTAAGATAAATATATTAAATTATTTGAATAATTAAATTCAAATATTTTAATTCTCCTGATATATATTTTCTTAATTGAATTTCATTCTAATTAAGTACTTAATATATTAATAATTTTATTTGAATCAAATTTAAATATTTAATTCTCCTTATTGGATGAAACGAATATATAAAACATATCAAATATTAAAATCTGCGAAAAATAAAGTTAAAAAGAAAAAAAAATGAAAAACCCTATTTCATTCTTTTCTTGGACAAACTAAATTTTCGGAGATGAAAATGAGGGAGGAGTGAATGACGAACTTCCTCCCATGGTATTAAATTTACATCCACATCCCAATATTTCCATGCTTCCATGAATTTGACGTCAATACAAACCATCACTAATTTAGATATCATAGAAACAATAAACATGTTAACTTATTTGAAAACTCAAAGATATTTATTTACTAATTTAATTTTTCTTTTGGATTTTTTTATTTTTATAATTTTTTCACAAATAACTATCACCATCGACATATTATCAATTTATTCATCAAAAAATTCATAAAATTAAGATTTCAATATTTTCATCGACATTGATAATTTAAACTTGTTTTTCGGCTGCTTGTTGGAAAATGGTTATAGTGAGAGAAGTTTCTTTTTCTTTCTTTTTCTTTTGACATCAAAATGAGAAATGAGAATGAAAATAATGGCCTAGCATTTTGAAGGTGACTTTTTCTAATTTTAGAGTTTACGACAATTATAATAATAATAATAATAATAATAATAATAAAACCTAATACCTAATACCTAATGAGCAAATAAGTAAATTAGATTCTAGAATAGTTTTGGTTCAATGATTTAGTCAGGGCCGAAGTTGATATTTTTAAAGAAAATGGGCATTTATGTAAAATTTGGTTTGAAATAGGCCAATTGTGTAGTAACCCTTGTGTTTTCTACTTTTTCTCATATTTTATAAATATTATATAAAATCCATTAATCCTTCTTCACGTGTATTTTGTTCAAAATTTATTGTTGAATTTTTCTTTTCAATTTATCGAGTGAAGATATATATATATCTTAATTATCTGAACTATGTTCAGATTGATTTCTCCCATGAGAATTATTAAATCTCAAATTTTCCATTCCTCCTTTTTCTTACCTTCGAGATTTAAGATTTGAATAATTAAAAGATAGATAGATGAATATTATATATATATATATATATATATATTGTAATTGTTCATTTGGTGCAAATGTCAAATTTGGTCATGTTTGTTGACGTACCTAACTTGGGCCAATTTGTACAATTAATGTGTTATCAAATCAATGTCACCTTCAATAGGCTGCAGGCAGATTAAATTAAATCTATTTTGTACCAATATGCTATTAATTAAATCATGCGGTTAAACTTTCAAATTAGCTTTAATTTGGTCAAGCTTTTTGGTTATAACTTGCTTACATTAAATAAATGTCATAAAAAAACAGGTTGAAACTTCCAATTTTATTTAAATTTCTAATCTTTATTTGCTATTTTCTTTGCAATTACTAAAATTTTATTTATTAGCCAAAACTTTGGTAATTAATACAATTATCATTTTGTGAAATGCTTTTTATAATTTTAAACTATTAAGTATAAATCATGTTGTCCATAACTATATTGATCATTTGACGTGTTAAGATGAGAAATAGAACAAGAACAACACATTCACATAATTAAAAAAGAAAAATTAGCATCATTTTTTTTCAGTAAAAGAATAACATTTGGTCAATTTGCATTCACTTTTATGTTATAGAGACAATAAATATACTTAAGTAATGGAAATTCATGTCTCATCTAATTTTACTATTAATTTTAGAAAGAACTTGTTAACCTCCTTTCATATAAGTCATTTATTGACTATAACGATCCAATTTTCTATTATACTTTTAGGACGCTACTAAATGCATGCATAGCTTTGACAATAAATTTCTCGAACAAAAATTAAATAAAAGAAATACAATTTTTTATTTCATTGGATAAAGCTCCAATAATAAAATCCTGAAAAATCTGTTTGGGATATTTCTGACTCACATTTAAAATAAATTGAGCAGACAATGAATCAGCAAATGAATAAATGAAATAACCAAGAGTTTGAAAATGCTAGACTGCTAGACTTCTAATTAGAACCTATCAAACAAAACATAAGTGCGAAAGCGAAAATTATGTCTCAATGGTTGGGTCACAGATCACTTTTGCCATTCGTCGATTTATCTTTACCTTTACTTAAAAAATTTGAAGAGAAAATAGTGAGTATATAAATATACCCAATAAGTGACCCATTATTGGGCCCACTGGTTGAAATATTAGTCTTCCTATCGGGACTCAAGTACAAAAAACGCATCGTAGATATAGGCATAGGCATAAGCATAAGGAATGAACCCGAAGGCATACTTTCATAAGTAGTGACCCTGAGGGCACAATCATAAGCATAAATGGTGATCCCAAGGGGAGCACCATACATAGGCATAAGGTGTGAACTCGAAAGGCTCACAACATGCGATGTGTATAGCCCGATAAAAATGTTAACAGTTACTATTAGTTTCACATAGGCATAAGCATACGATCAAAGTCTTAAATCATGCTTAGGTTTTAGAACAGTCTCACAATTCATCCATCAGTCAAACACTACAACAATACATAATATCGAAATTCCATGACATAAACATAAGCTTCCATAATTTCAAGTGACCAATAAACATGTCATAATATTTCAAACCACCATAGGAACCAATACATAACACATACTTGGGTTCGAGGGCGAACCGGTAGAGGTAACTTACCTCAATATTAAGTCCATCCCATTAACTTTTAAACCTTTGCAAAAACTTGAATCCCATTTAAGCCTAAATATGATCCAAATTTGAAAATTAATATTAAAGGCCTAATTCCAAACCAAATTATCCAAATAATGCCAAAAATAAATCCAAACAATTTCAAATAGTTCTTACCCAACGTGTGGTTCGATTCAAATTCATCTCCAATCCTCCAATTTAAACTCAAATATTAATCCAAGCCAAAACCAAAATCATTTCTATCTTAAATAATAAGATCTTAAATCAACCCCTAAATGCAACTTGAGATTAGCTTTAGACAATTAAAGATTAAACCAAATATAAAATTCACTCTTAACATCTCCAAATAAATTTACCCAAATGTTGCTTGATCCAAAATCCTTCCAAGCTTCGCAAACAAATTTCCACCTAACACAAGCCATAGATAGGGGGTTCAAAATCAAATTATAGCAACATTAACCAAATTCTAAAGACTTCCCAAAATCTGATACTCACCAAAAATAACCTTTAAGCTTGTTGGACAATCCGCTATCGAATTTAAAACTCTTCCAAATCTCAAATCTACAATCTAAGCATCATGGGTAAACAACTTTCGGACCAATAATTTAATGAGTATTCAGCAACTTAAGACAAATCTTAATGAGATATCAAAAATCACACAAGATTAGCCCAGTGGAGACATGCTAATCTTGAAAAACAAGAATTTGGGAAAACTTCAGTGCTAGTCGCGGCAAAGACAGTGGAGGAGTTTGGCGACGTGACCTTGACGGTAGAAAAACTCAAGCGACCGGGCGATGATTTGCAACTGGTGGAGATTCCTGTTGGATTTTATGTTCTAAAAACTCGCAGTTTGTAAAATAATAAACATCTTCTATAATCAATATACTTATTATTGATTTCATAAATTGTATGAAAGTCTAAATCCAATAAACTAAGACCCATGACTATTGTATGAGTACTTGAACTTTATGTGGAGACATAAGAGTGGATCAAGTTCAAGTAAATAGTCAAAATGATCTATGGTACATGAATAAGGTTGGGTACCTTATTCTAGTAACACCATTAGATGTGACCTACTCTGTAGTTACAAAGAGTTGTAAAGTGCTACATACGATGTGATCCTAATTCATACATGTTATGACATAAGGAGTGAGAGCGTCCTATGCAATGAGTTTGCATAAGATCAGGACCAAGAAATATGGCACTCTTACTTTATAACGTTATTTACTGTATATAACTGACTATTCACCTAGATGACCTAGGTAACTCGATCTTAATCCTAAGCTAACTATAAACTCCTGTTTATTCGGGACTCCCATTTCAGGGGTAAGACCGGATAGATAGCTGGGGACATAGGGTGCAAGATGGAGTTCACGCCTACCCGATTTAGGGATAGAAGAAAGGTTGTTCTCTCAAGTACTGAATCCAGGTCTTGAACAAGGGGCCCCACCCTCTCACTGGGCTGAGAGGGTTTGGTTTAGTGATTGGATCACAAACCATTTGTTCACTAGAAGATCAGTAGGGACTTGAGGAATAAGATGTAATCTCAGGGGTAAAATAGATATTTGACCCAGCCGTTATTATGAACAACCTATGAAGGGTCAACTTGCTGATTATGGTTAAATCATGTGTACATAATATATCTACAGTGAGGGGAGTGCAACTATGGGCTTAGTGGAGTGACCGATTAGTTAACGAATGTAGATTAATTTGGTCTAATGAGTTTAGTCAATTAATCTCGGATTGTTGGAGCTCATTATCTGTAGGTCCACAAGGTCTCCCTACTAGCTCGTAACGGACTAGCTCTAGAATAGCGTGATAAGTTAGTTTAAAACGTTCAAATTAAAATTAAGGAAATTAGTAATTATATGAGATATAATTACATGTTTAATTTAAGAATTAAACGGAATAGGAGAATTTATATATTTAAATATGATTTAAATATATAAAGATGGATATGTGTTAAAATTAATTTAATATTTGATATTAAATTAAGTAAGTTTTATTTAATAATTAATTTATGAAATTAATTAAACTTTTCATTTTTAAAATAAAATTTTGATTTTTGAGATAAAATTTAAAAATTAAAAAATAAAACACTAAAATGGAAAATGTTGATTTTCCATTATCCATATTTTCAAGTAGCTCACACAAAATGCATTCAACCTTGCCTTGTCTTCTCCAAGCATGAGCTGCAACTCATGAAAGGCTCTCCTTTGCATGTTGATCTGCAATATAATAAAGAGATTGGAGTGAAAATCGGGCATGTAATCTGTAGAGAATTTGAGAGAAAATTCGTTTTGAAGAAAAAGTTCTTCAACTAGATTTCTACAGTGAGCATTTCTTCTTCATACCTTGATTTAAGTTTGTTTTGAATCTCACAACTCAATCTAAAGCACCAAAAGAATAGTGGGGAAGATCTTGAGGTGGTCTACAACATGATTTGGAGAAGATAGCAACTGAAGAAGGAGATTTGAAGAAGTTCTACAAGAGGTATGTTTTGAAACTCACTTGTTTTTCTGCAAGAGCATGCTTAATATTTTTCCAAAATTAGTGAATTTGAATGCTTAGATGATCCTTGTGATTCCGTTGTTGCTGATACGATCCTACAATTTTCAGCATAGACCGCTCTAGGATGCATGACGAATCACCTTCCAGAATCGATCTTGGCGGCAGTGCACTGAATTATTCAATCGACAGATGGCTGGAGGGCTACGCAACGCCGAGCAACAAATATGGTGAGTGTCTGTGTTGAAGGTTGATGGCACTGAGTTTATAAGAGAGAAACAACAAAGATAGGGAATGGGTGTTCTTGCATATGATTTTGGGTTTTAAAGAGGGAGAAAGAGTGTGTTTAATTAATAAACCTTTTTTTAAAGCCTAATATGTATATATATAAATAAAATTCTTAAATTCAAACCCTAATTGAATTTTCCAAAAATGTATATGCATATTTCCTTTTCCCTTCTACCTTCCAAATTAAATTAAATCCAAACTCACTTAAATCCCAATTTTCAAAATCTTTTATCAAAAGAAAAAAAGTTCAAAATTGAATTATCTTAATTCAATTTTGCCTTAAAATTTCGAAATTCACCCAAATATTAAAGATAATCATCTTAAATTTACCTAAAATTTGGGATGTTACATTTTTTCCTCCTTAAGAACTTTCGTCCTCGCAAGTTATAAACTAAAAGAGCTCAAGGATGTTCTCATTTCATCCTATCGTTCCCATGTTGCTTCTTTAAATTGATGATTATGCCAAAAAAAAAAAATTCATGCTTTCTCCTGATTACACAAAGCTTTCACTTCCTTACAGGAATTAAAATGGGTTTCTCCTCATAACTCTGGTTCTCATTCAATTGCAAGGGCACGTAGTCTACCACATAAGACGGATTTGCTATATACTTTCCTAACACAGAGACATGAACACATTGTGAATGGAAGAGAGCAATAATGATAGAGCTAAACTTATAGGCTAGCATGCTAACTCGTTCAAGGATCTCAAATGATCCAATGAAACATGAACTTAGCTTTCCCTTTCCTTCCAAACCTTAGAACACCTTCCCTAGATACCACAATCAAGAGCACTTTATCACCAACTGTAAACTCCAAGTCCCTTCATTTAGTATCGACATAACTTTTTTGTCTGCTCTGTGTTGTTTGTATCCTTTCTCTAATCTTCCGCATTGCCACTTTTGTAGCCTGCACTAACTCAGGTCCTAACAACTTTCATTCTCCAACTTCCTCTTATAAACATGAGTCTTGTAATTCTTTCTATATAGAACTTCAAAATGCATCATGTTAATTGTAGCTTGATAACTGTTATTATAAGCAACATCTAGGAGAAGAAAATAGGAGTTCCAACCCCCTCAAAACCTCTATCACGCAAGCATGTAACATATCCTTTAAAGTTTGGTTCAAATACCTTGTTTGTCCATCGAAATGCATGTAAGAAGTTGTACTGAACTCTAACTGGGTGCTCAATGCCTTCAGGAGACACCTCCAACAATGCATGTGAAACAGGGGTCACCGTTTGACATACACTTCCAAAAAGTGGATGTGAAATGAGAGTCTCTAACTAACATAACTAACACTAATACCCTTCGAAGTGTGACGACATTTTTTATATTAAACTAGGAAACTTAAGATATTGAAAATCAACAATATTTCAATGCGATCATTCTATGAAACTCCATGAGCTTAAGAGATCTTATTTATTAAAACATGCATTTGAACTAGTTGTGCTGGTACAGAGAAATTCTCATACGTGCAGTAAAGCAACTACTCGTATACATCATGAACCCAATTTACATAGCAGAGTAATCCTGATCAACTAGAAATTGCTTCTACTTTAGGGCATCAATTATGATGCCCTTCTTAGTAGCTATATGTCTAGGAAACAACTTGTTCAATTAAGTTTTATAATCATTAAATCTCGACATAAGGCTTTCTACTGTCAAGAGCTGTAAAACTTAATCGAGACATTCCTTCTGTTACCATTTCGTCCTAAGACAATCGTATCTCATTGTTTAGAACCTGCTATGAATGAGCCTAGAAATCTATTTCATAATAAGATTCCTGAAATCCAGATACTATGGAGCATGAGTCCATCTAAAATACATCACTATAACGCCATAATAACAATATCAAATCCTTAAAGATAGTTTCTAAGATCGAAATCTTCCTGATTCATAAATCTATCTCGAGAATATCTATCCCCATAAAGTCGATCAACTTGTCATCCATGCTAGAAGAAATATATTATATATGGTGCTTTAAGTCCAGAATTCGGAATCTAAATTGACAACTAACAGCCCAGCGTTCCCTTGCAACCTGGCTACACTACCATATTAAACTTTTAAAGATCGATAAATGCATGGATTTCATCTCCCTTCTTGACAAACAAAATTAATGTGCTTAAAGACAAAACAATAGTGCATAAAAAGAACTTCGCTAAATAGTTCATGTTTCTATGACCTGAGCTACTTCATCCCATCTATAACAACTTCTTTCTATCAACTCGAGCCCCATTCTCGAGTTCATCTCTCGTGCTACTGATCATCCGAAAAGACTTACATATTTTATTTAAATGTTAGCACCACTTCTTGTATACTCTACCCTTGATAACTTCCACTTTTCACTTAAATTGATTGCTCACTAGTTTCTAGTCAAAGGTTGTGCCCAAAGTTACAATCACTTAATCCTTGATAACGCCTTCAACAATTTACCTTCCTGCTACTAAAAACTTCCCTTTAGATTATCCCTCCTTAACCTTTTATTTTGGAAAAAATTCTCACGCTAAAGTTGAGCTTCACAACCAACACTTTATGCAATTTCTTCTCCCAACACATAATAACAAAGTCCTAAGTTGTAACAAGATTACTTATATCAATTCTAATTGCTCGCAACACCAAATTCCTATATTAAAAGGTCAAACCAAACTTATGTCCTTAAATTCAAAACATTAATTTCCCATAGCTTCTCAAAACAATAAAACATTTCCCATATACCTCTATTTTCCTCATTCTTATCTTTGGTAAGGCCAGCAAATCCAATATGCTCTTTTCCATGCTCCCAACAAAATATATCTATACCAAAACATGTGATTATTTGTACCCTTTCACTCTACAATCAAATTCTTAAATTCAACCTTTAGCGAGGTATTCTTTACAAGTTGATATTGCTTTTAACTCCAAATACATATCCTTCCTCTTGGGTAAATGCATTAAACTTGAGTTTTTTTTTCTTTCCAATGAAACAAAGACATAGATGAAACCCAAGTACCTTAAGAACAATAATTCAATCCAACAACTTACTACCCATTAATTTTAACTCAACTTTATTTTTAACCATCTTGGCTGCTCTTAACAGATTCATTTTACCTTTATCTTATACAGAGTTCTTCATATTATTACTTGTACTCCAATTAGCAATTTTTTTTTTCCTTTATGCATGTTTCATGAAGAACCAGAATGCAATATCTTACTTAGTCCATCCAACTTCAATACTCGTACCTATTAATCCTTCCGAAAATTCCTTTCGAAACATTAAACCATAACATATAGTAACATTCAATAAGACTATAGTTTCTCCTTAACTACAAGGTAACTTCAATCTCGTACCTAAATATATGCGCCTTGTGATAAAGTTTCTTGTAGCATCACTAATCTCATTTTCCAATGCAAAACATAATACAATACCTTTGTAAGTCCTTATTTGGAAAATTTGTTATATAGCTTATATTGGAAATGGTGTCCTAAATCTCCTTGTAATCTCGTAGTTTTGTAAACTCTATATAAACATATTGTTGTTAATAAAATAAGTGTTATTTTATAAGTATATACTAAATCCAATAAACTAAGATCCGAGGTTATTTCATGTAATTTAAACAAGTATGTAGAGACATACAAGTGGATCTTGTTTAAATAATAACCTAAATGGTCTGTAGTAGATGGATAAGGCTGGGTACCTTATCCTGGTGACACTATGGATACGACTCGCTTTGTAGGGGTTATAAGTGATGTAAAGTGCTACAAATGATCTGATCCTGATCATTCATGTGAAGACATGCGAGCGAGGGTATCCTATACAAAGAGTTTGTATAAGATCGGATGAAATGATTAGTCTCTTTATATTACGTCATTAATAATAGAGACTTACATTTCACTAGGATGACCATAGGTGACATGACCTGAATCCTGAGTGAGTTGTGAACTCCTACTCATGAAGGCGGTCATTTGATTTGTATGGATGAGAGTGGCCAGATTGTCAACTTAGCTAGCCTACCATTTTGGGGATTCGTCTAACTGGGGAGCAAGGAACTCAGCTATACAAGACAGAATTCACTCCTTCCCCAATGCAGGGGCAAGTAGATAAATTACTCCTTTAAGGACTGATTTCGGGTCTTGAACATAGTGGCTACACCCTCTCCTGTCCCGAGAGGGACTTGGTCATAGTGGGACTATGACTTATTATTCATTAGAGGAATCACTAATACTTAAGAAGTTAGATGTAACTACAGGGGCAAAACAGTATTTTGGTCCAGTTGTACTTACGAGCAATTTGTGAAGGGTCATCGAAGGTGTTGGGTTTTATGTACTAAAACTTGAAGTTTGTAAAATGATAAACATTTTCTATAATCAATATACTTATTATTGATTTCATAAATTGTATGAAAGTCTAAATCCAATAAACTAAAACCCATAACTATTGTATGAGTACTTGAACTTTATGTGGATACATAAGAGTGGATCAAGTTCGAGTAAATAGTCAAAATGATCTGTAGTACATGAATAAGATTGGGTACCTTATTCTAGTAATACCATTTGCAGCCTACTCTGTAGTTGTTACAAAGAGTTGTAAAGTGCTACAGACGATGTGATCCTAATTCGTACATGTTATGTCATGAAGAGTGGAGGCGTCCTATACAATGATTTTGCATAAGATAAGGACCAAGAAATAAGTCACTCTTACTTTATAACGCTATTTACTGTATAAGACTGACTATTTCACCTAGATGATCTAGGTAACTCGATCTTAATCTTAAGCTAACTATGAACTCCTGTTTATTCGAGATTGCCCTAAGATTTGTATAGGTAAGGGTTGGCTCAACAGCGTCGACTCAATAAGACTCTCATTTTCAGGGGTAAAACTGGATAGATACTTGGGGACATAGGGTGCAAGATGGAGTTCATGCCTACCTGATTTAGGGATAGAAGAAAGGTTGTTCTCTCAAGTACTAAATCCAAGTCTTGAACAAGGAGCCACACCCTCTAATTGGGCTAAGAGAGTTTGGTTTAGTGATTGGATCACAAACCAATTGTTCATTAGAGGATCAATAGGGATTTGAGAATTAAGACGTAATCTCGGGGGTAAAACAGATATTTGACCTAGCCATTATTATGATTATGATTATGATTAAATCATGTGAACATAATATATCTGCGGTGAGGGGAATGAAACTATGGACTTTAGTATAGTGACCCATTAGTTAACGAATGAGGATTTATCTGGTCTAATGAGTTTAGCCAATTAATCTCGGATTGTTGGTATCCATGATCTGTAGGTCTGCGAGGTCCCTTTACTAGCTTGTAATAGATTAACTCTAGAATAGCGTGATAAGTTAATTTGAAACGTTCAAATTAGAATTAAGGGAATTAGTAATTATATGAGATATAGTTACGTGTTTAATTTGAGAATTAAACGGAATAGAAGAACTTATATATTTAAATATGATTTAAATATATAAAGATGAATTTGTGTAAAAGTTAATTTAATATTTGATATTAAATTAATTAAGTTTGATTTAAAATTAATTTTATTTTTCAGTTGTAAAATCAAATTTTGATTTTTGGAGATAAAATTGAAAAAGAGAAAAAACAAAACACTAAAATGGAAAATGTTGTTTTCCATTATCCATCACCTACGTAGCTCACACAAATAGCATTCTCTTTGCCTTGTCTTCTCCAAACATGAGCTGCAACTCATGCAACTCTCTCCTTTGCATGTTGATCTGCAATATAATAAAGAGATTGGAGTGAAAATCGGGCATGCAATCTATAGAGAATTTTAGAGAAAATTCGAGTTGAAGAAAGGGTTCTTCATCAAGATTGCTGCTGTGAGCTTTTCTTCTTCATCCCTTGATTCAAGCTTGTTTTGAGTCCCACAACTCAATCTAGAGCACCAAGAGAATAGTGGGGAAGATCTTGAGGTGGTCTGCAACAAGATTCAGAGAAGATAGCAGCTGAAGAAGGAGCTTTGAAGAAGTTCTACAAGAGGTATGTCTTGAAACTCACTTATTATCTACAAGAGCATGCTTTATATTTTGCCAAAATTAGTGAATTAGAGTGCTTAGATGATTCTTGTGCTTCTGCTATTGCTGATATAATCCTTCAGAAGGAACTCTTGTAACAGAGGACCGTTGAGCAGAAGCAGATCGTCCAAATTCCATTTCGATTGAACAAAACATTTACAATCAAGAGAATAGATTATGCACCACAACTATAAATTACAACATGCTTTCTAAATAATAAAAAAGAGTTTAGAGATTATACCTTTGAAGAACTCTTCTTCATCAAATCCCACGAGTGTCCATGAACGCGTCGAACAACACAAACTCCCTCGAACAATAGCAAGCAACAATGCAAACTCGAACCAAAAAGGGGATATTACCACTTAGTGACCTTGGTATTTTCAGTGTGAGAATCCAGGAGTGGTGGGCTTTGGCTAGTTTTTGGTTAGAAGGGAGTTTGGAGTTGGAGGAGGAAGACGATCGAGGAATGAACAAAAGCTATCGCATAGCAAATTCTCTTGATCGTTTAGACAAGCGAGTTTATCGCATAGGCTCTCCAAGAAATTGTGTAGTCACACAAATCGTGTAACATTAAACTCATGAATAATAAAATCAAATTTTATTTTATTCCATTTTACCATAAAACTGATAACTCCCCACTAAGGGTGGTTAGAGAGAAAAAGGGATAATTAACAAATAATTAATAAATTATAAATAAATATGATAACCAACTTATCTTATTATATTTATAACCTATAGTTTTAATATTGCATCATATACAATATATAAACCATAGTTTTTTTTCTCTATTTTATGGCATTTAATATAAATCATATTTATATTAAATTTTACAACTATGAATCTTATTCATAAAAAATATATTTGAATCATATTCAAATATTTATTCCTCCAAATAAATAATAATGTATCAAATACATTATATCAATCATATATAATTGAATTAATTTAATTATATTATATATAATTAACTTTCTTCTTATTAATTTGAACATTTCAAATTAACCCAAAAACTGATTCTCAACTAAATCCCTTGAACAACCAAGGGGACCTTATGGACTTGTAGCTTGAAGCTCTAATGGCACGTGAATAACTGATTAAACTCTTTAATCACATTATCCATCATTCGTTAACTGCCGGACACTCCACTAAAGACCGACAGCTACTCTTCGCACTATAGATGTATTTCTGTGTCTATTGGATATAACCAATCAACACGACCCTTCACAAATTGCTCATAAGTATAGCTAGGCAAATTACCATTTTGCCCCAGTAGTTACATCTAACTCCTTAAGTACCACTATCCTTCTAATGAATAATAGATCATCATCCCACTATGAATAAACCCTCTCGGGCCAACAGAGAGTATGATGCCACATTATTCAAGACCCAGAATTAGCCCTTAAGGGAGCAATTTATCTGTTTACCCCTACTTCGAGGAAGTAGTGGATTCCATCTTATGTAGCTAAGTTCCCATTTACTTAATCAGACGAATCCCCAAAATGGTAGGCTTGTTGAGACGGTGATTTGGCCACTCTCACCCATACAAATCAAAGAATCACCCTCATAGGTAGGAGTTCACAAATCACTCAAGATTAAGATCATGTTACCTATAGTCATCCTAGTGAAATGAAAGTCCCAATTATGAACAATGTTATATAACGAGATTAAACATTTTATGGTCCGATTTTATACAAACTCCTTTGTATAGAATATCCTCGCTCGCATGTCTAATACATGAATCATCAGGATCAGATCATTTGTAGAACTTTACAACATTTGTAACACCTACAAAGCGGACCATACTCGTAATGTCACTAGGATAGGTTATCACTTAAACATGATCCACTTGTATGCCTCCTCATATATATTTAAGTTACAACGATAACCATGGATGTTAGTTCATTAGTTTGTGGTTAATGGAACTAAAATATCATATATTTCATAGACATGGTGAATGAAATATTATTAATCACTGAAATATTTGTTCATACAAAGTTTACAAACTACAGGACCCTATGAGATTTAGGGCATCAACCCCAACAATCGTACTGTTGATTGATTATATCCAATGAATACAAAATATATCTGTAGTACGAAGAGTGCAGCTGTCGATCTTTAGTGGAGTGATCGACAGTTAAGGGATGTTGGATAATTTACTTAAAGAGTTTAATTAATTATCCGAGTACCGTTGGAGTTTCAATATACAGGTCCATAAGGTCCCCACTGTAGCTCAACAGGGATTTAATCTTTGGATTAATTTGAAATGTTCAAATTAATTGAGGGAATTAATTATATATGATATAATTAATTATAATATATTTGATACATTATGAGAGGAGTTTGAATATGATTCAAATACTAGTTATACGAATGAGATTCATGTAATTAAATATAAATATGATTTATATTGAGAGGAATAAAATATTTGGATATGATCCAAATATCATTTATATGGATGAGATTCATATAAGTGAATTTAATATAAATGTGATTTATATTAAATGTCATGTATAGTCGAGAGAGAATAAAATCTATAGTTTATGTTGTATTTGATGCAATATAAAACTATAGGCTATATGTTATATTTGATATAATATATAGTGTATATATATAATAAAGTAGTTATTATATATTCTATTTTATTAATTTATTTGAAATTAATAAAAGGGAAGGAGTTATAACTCTCTCCCCTTATTCTCTCAATGGCTAACATGGGATTTAAGTTGGTTGAAGAAAATCATCTTCTTCTACAATTCTTACAAAGAAGAGTTCTCTGAAAGAGAAAGGTTCTTTGAAGAAACTTCCCTTTCATCCTCTCCATCTCCTTCCCTCTTCCAAGGATTCAAGCAAAGCCCACAACTCCTGCTTGAATCCTTTAATCCCAAAGAGAATACAAAGGGTTCTTGATTGGTGGTGTTCGTGCGTGAAGAAGGAGATCCTCGAGGAAGAAGTTCCGTTCGTGGCTCGTACAAAAGATTCCTTGAAGAAAGAGCTCTTCAAAGGTGAGGTTTCTTGAAACCTATTTTCTTTCTAAAAGCATGTTGTAAGTTAATTTTGAATGCATATATATTTGTATGTTTACTATAAATTTTGTATTCAATAATTAATGAAATTTGGTCGATCTGCTTCCGCTCAAAGGTCTCCTCATGTCGAGTTTCCTTTAACTTAAACATGTACAATCTTTTCTTTCTTTCCTATCATAAGTTCATAATACTACATAGTTTTATTAAGTTTGAATATCTTTGAATAGAAATATATGTTCCTTTCTAACAATCCTTCTATGAAATAAACTAGTGACAAGTGACCACATACTTTTTCTTTTTCCATAGTGCCATAGCTAAACAATAATCTCATAATAGCTTCTTTCAAGTCATTAAACGATCAATAGAACATAATTAATTCATAAACTAAACAAATATTTTTATACACAACTTTTCATAAAAACTTTACTTACAAGATATACCTTATGATGATGAAGAATCCATTAATGAGCCCCCTTGGACTTATAATGTAAGTCAGTCTACAGAACTAAAAAACTTATGCTCTGATACCAACTGTAACGACCCAATTTTCTACTATACTTCTAGGACACTACAAAATGCATGGATAGGCTTGACAATAAATTATTAGAAGAAAAATTAAATAAAAGATAAATTTTTTATTTCATTGGATAAAGCTCCAATAATAAAATCCTGAAAACTCTGTTCGGGGAACCCCTGACTCATATTTAAAATAAATTGAGCAGACAACAAATTAACAAATGAATAAATAAAATAACCAAGAGTTTGAAAATGCTGAACTCTTGAACCAGATTCTATCAAACAAAACATAAGTGCAGAAGTGATATTAGGTCCCAAAGGCCAGGTCATGGATTTCTCTTATCATTTATCGGTTTATCTTTACCTTTACCTGAAAAACATGAAGAGAAAAGGATGAGTATATAAATATACCCAGTAAGCAACCCATTACTAGGCCTACTAGGTGAATTGTTAGTCTTCGTATCAGGACTCAAGTGCATAATATGCAATGTAGGCATAGACATAGGCATAAACATAAGGGGCGAACCTGAAGGCACGCTTTTAAAGGTAGTGACCTCGAGGGCATAGTCATAAACATAAGTGGCGTTCCCAAGGGGAGCACTGTACATAGGCATAAGGTGTGAACCCGAAGACTCACAACATGCGATATGCATAGCTCGATAAAAATGTTAATAGTCACTATCAGTCTCACATAGGCATAAACATACAATCAAATTCTTTAATCATGCTTAGGTTTCCGAACTACCTCACAATTCATCCATCAGTCGAACACTGCAACAATACATAATATCGAAATTTCATGGCATAAACATAAGTTTTCATAATTCCAATTGACCAAAAAATATATCATAATATTCTAGGCCAACATATGAACCAATACTTAATACATACTTAGGTTCGAGGACGAACTGACAGTAGGTAACTTACCTCAATATTAAGTCCATCTCGTTAGCAATTCAACCTTCAGAAAAACTTGAATCCTATTCAAGCCTAAATATAATCCAAATTTAAAAATTAATATTAAAGACCTAATTCCAAACCAAATTATCCAAATAATGGCAAAATAAATTCAAATAATTTTAAATAGTTCTTACTCAACGTGTGGTTCGATTCGAATTCATCTCCAATCATCCAATTAAAGCCCAAAACCAAAATCATTTCTATCTTAAATAATAAGATTTTAAATCAACTCCTAAATGCAACTTGAGATTAGCTTTAGGCAATTAAAGATAAACCAAATATAAAATTCACTAACATCTCTAAATAAATTTACCCAAATGTTGCTTGATTCAAAATCCTTCCAAGTTTCGCAAACAAATTTCTACCTAAGCACAAGCCATAAATAGGGGGTTCAAAATCAAAATAAGCAACATTAACCAAATTCTCAAGAGTTTCCAAAATCTGATACTTACAAAAAATAATCTTTAAGCCTATTGGATAGTTTGCTATCGAATTTAAAACTCTTCCCAATCTCAAATCTACAATCTAAGCATCATGGATAAACAACTTTCGAACCAATAATTTAATGAGTATTTAACAATTTAGGAAAAATCTTAATGAGATATAAAAAATCACACAAGATTAGCCCATAAACCAAAACCCACGAATTTACCCAACACCTAATCTTGAAAAAATAAATAAGAATTCGGCAAAACTCCAGTGCTGGCGCCGGTAAAGACGGTGGAGGCATGCAGCAGCGTGACCCTGATGGCAGAGAAACTCGAGTGGTTGGGCAACGACTTGCAATTGGTGGAAACGCCTAGTGTAGACCGTTCTGTTAGAGAAAACCATATCAGCAGCTCAGTCAGCATTACACATATACAAAGGGCACCTCCAAGTCAGTTGCACCATTGCCAAATCACCTTCCTTCTAGAAGAGTAATTGATTGGAAGGAATATTTCATTTAATCAATCACAAGTGTACATCTGTATTAAAAATATTCCATTCATTTTTTACATTCTTCTCTAATGACTATATAAGCCTTGTATGATTTTACCAAACAATATACTGAAATACAGAGGAAAAATTCAATCCTAGTGTTTTCTGTCTCCTTTTTGTTTTCTTACTTGGTATCAGAGCCATCAATGGCTAACGCCTTTTCCACCGGTTCGTCTTCTTCATCCACCACCACCTTCAGCAATCCACCATTAAACCAGCTGTTGAATCAGATCACTACAATCAAACTTGATCGGAGCAATTATCTACTATGGAAAACTCTAGCACTACCAATCCTAAGAAGCTACAAGTTGGAAGGCCATCTCACAGGCGAAAAAGCCTGTCCCTCAAAGTTCATCACTGCAACAACTGAAGAGTCAGGTCTCCATCAAGGTGGAGACATTACCGAAAGCGCCGATGAAGCATCGTCGAGCTCCGCTCGCTCCAGAAAAACCAACCCTCTGTTCAAACAATGGGTCATGACAGATCTTCTGCTCCTCGGATGGCTGTACAACTCGATGACCCCTAAAGTGGCTCTGCAACTGTTGGGCTTCAACAATGCAAAGGACATATGGTAAGCCACTCAAGATCTCTTTGGTGTGTAGTCGAGAGCAGAGGAGGACTTCCTCCGCACATCTTTTAGACGTCAAAGAAAGGTAACTCCAAAATGGAGGATTATTTGCATATTATGAAAACTAACACAGACAACTTAGGATAAGCCGGCAGCGCTGTACCTAGACGATCATTAATTTCTCAAGTATTTCTCGACTTGGAAGAAGTTTACAATCGGTGATTGCAGTCATACAAGGCAAACCAGACATTTCATGGTTGGATATGCAGTTCGAGTTCCTCATCTTTGAAAATCGTCTGGAACACCAAAACTCTCAAAGGAATCTAGGCAACATTGTACCTATTGCGAATGTAGCCCAAAGTCAGAATCCCAATGATGCTAGACAAATGAACAACTATCACCAGCCAAACTCTTGACCTTATTTTAATCAGCAACAAGGAGGAGGAAATGGTAATTCTAACTCCGGTCGAGGATGAGGTCGTGGACGTGGAAACAAACCCACATGCCAAGTCTGTGGTAAGTATGGACACTCAGCCCTTATCTGCTACAATCGGTTTAACAAAGAGTTCGCTTGAAATGTTGGGCAAAACAGAGGTGGACAGAACACAAATACCAGAAACAATACCAGACCCAATCCCATTGCCTTAGTAGCAACTTAGAATTCGAACCCCTTTGTTGGACCTGAAACCGTTGTGGATCCAAACTGGTATGTGGATAGTGGAGCCAAAAATCATGTTACAGCTGACTATGCCAATCTAAACAATTCAGGTGAATACTTGGGTAATGAAAATGTTATTGTTGGAAATGGTAACAAACTACAAATCTCTTATATTGGTAACACCTCTCTATCTGATGGAAACAACACTGTTCTGCTTGAAAATGTTTTGTGTGTGCCTGAAATTACAAAACATTTAGTGAGCGTGTCAAAGTTAGCTCAAGATAACAACATTTATTTTGAGTTTCATGATGCTCATTGCTTTGTTAAGGACAAGGGTACGGGTCGAACTCTTCTGAAAGGAAATCTTAAGGATGGGCTATATCATCTGAATCAGGTGGCTGTGCAAATGAATGAGGAGTTGAAGCATCGTTATCCTGAACACAGAAGGCTTATGGACAAAAATAAGAACATCTTTGCATTAATTTTGTTTGGAAAGACAGCAAGCATTAATGTAGCAGTATCTAAAGCCCTCTGGCATAGACGTTTAGGACATCCTTCACAAAAACTTTTGAATTATGTCATTAGTGATTGTAATCTTCCAATTAAACGTAATGAAAAGTCTCTATTTTATGAATCCTGTCCAATGGATAAAGCTCATAATCTACCATTTCCTACGTCTGAAAGCCACGCAACAAAACCATTTGATTTGATCCACTCTGATTTATGGGGACCAACCCTGGTTGTTTCCTCGAAGGGTCACATAAATTACATTTTATTTATTGATGATTATAGCAGATATACCTGGATCTATCCATTAAAACAAAAGAGTGGTGCCTTTGAAGCTTTTCAGCATTTTCTTGCCTATGTTCAGAATCAGTTTAACAAAACAATAAAAGTGCTTCAGTCTGATAACGAAGGAGAATGTGCTAAAATCCATCAGCTATACAATTCAAAGGGTATTATAACCAGACTATCGTGCCCCTACACCTCTGCTCAAAACGGTCGAGCAGAAAGAAAATACCGACATGTAGTAGAAACCAGTCTCACATTGCTAGCCGAAGCCGATTTGCATTGAGTTTTTGGTGGAATGCTTTCCTCACAGCCACGATGCTCATAAATGGATTACCAATAGAAATAATACAAGGTAAATCCTCTGTCTCTATTCTCTTTAACAAGAAACCAAACTTTTCAGAGCTCAAAGTTTTTGGTTGCGCCTGTTTTCCATATCTTCGCCCCTTTCAGCTCAACAAGTTCAATTTCCACTCAGTAAAATGTGTATATCTGGGTTCTAGTCCACTGACAAAGGCTTCAAATGCCTAACCAAAGTCGACCATGTCATTATCTCTCGACATGTCTTCTTTAATGAAGATGAGTTTCCCTTCACCCAATTATCTCAAGAAAATCTCACGCACCAGCACATACCTTCTCCCAACCTCACCCTACCTATCCTTCCACCTTCCACCACTTCAAACACTCCAAATCTTTGCCCAGAGAATGACCTTATACCTGATCATTTACCTCAACCCCATCGCTCACCAACTTCATCTTTAAACGATCGCTCCCCTAATGCCAATCGCTTATCAAATTCACTACCTAATCGCTCACCTAATGCCTATCGCCTACCAAATTTATCCCTAAATGATCGCTCATCCAATGTCGATCGCTTACCCTTACCTAATCACCTACCCGATCGTCTACTAAATTCATCTCTAAAAAATCGTTCACCCACTATCTATCGCCTACCAACTTCACTACCTAATCGCCTACCAAACTCGTCACTAAACGATCGCTTATCTAATGCCCATCGCATACCCTTACCTGATCTTCTACCAAAGTCATCTCTAAACGATCGTTCACCTCATACCAATTGCTTACCTACTGCCCATCGCCTACCCTTACCTGATCGTCTACCTGATCTTCTACCAAATTCATCTCTAAATGATCGTTCACCTAATGCCTGTTGTTTACCTACACCCGATCGTTTACACGATCATATACCCATATCAACCCCATCTGATCGTTTACCTATCCATTCTTCACCCGATCGTCTACCAAACTCATCTCTAAACGATCGCTCACCTAATACCTGTCGTCTACCTACATCCAATCATTTACACGATCGTATACCCATATCAACTCCATCCGATCGTTTACCTATCCATTATTCACCCGATCGTCTACCAAACTCATCTCTAAATGATCGCTCACCCAATGCCTGTCGTTTACCTATACCCGATCAGTTACACGATCATATACCTATATCAACACCATCCGATCGTGTAACTATGGCTTCTTCCACCCGACCTCTTCAACCTGATAACCCGAATCCTCCATCAACTAAACCTCTCACCTTTCCCACCCATCCCATGATAACCCGAGGGAAATCCGATATCTTTAAACCAAAAATTCTCACTACTTCCTCCTCAGTTGACTTGTCTGTAACCGAACCCACTCGGATTCAAGACACCATTGTTTCTTCTCCTTGGAAGAAAGCCATGGATGCCGAATATGTTGCTCTAATGCGGAATCATACTTGGCTTCTTGTGCCTCCCACACCTGAGATGAATATTGTGGGACACAAATGGGTATTCAAAATCAAACGAAACTCTGACGGCTCTGTGCAATGCTACAAAGTGAGGCTTGTAGCAAAAGGATTTCACTAGAGCCCGGGCATCGACTTCTTTGAGACTTTTAGTCCGGTTGTAAAGCCATCGACTGTTCGAGTTATTCTCAGTATTGTTGCCTCTCACGGGTGGAGTCTTTGGCAATTTGACTTTGACAATGCCTTCCTGAATGGGACTCTAGAAGAAAACATATACTTGACACAACCCTTTGGGTACATAAATCAGTCCTGTTCACACCATGTATGCAAGCTTGACAAAGCGCTATATGGACTAAAACAGGCCCTAAGGGCCTGGAATGCTGCCTTAACAAAGAAACTTCTTCGATGGGGATTCATAAACTCCAGGTCAGATCCATCCTTGTTCATTTATAACAAACATTCCTCTGTTATTTTCTCCTGGTGTATGTTGACGATGTAATCATCATTGGCAATGATCCTCTGACCATCAGTCATCTTATTCAATCGCTCGACAAATCATTTGCTCTAAAAGATTTGAGACAACTCACATACTTTCTTGGTCTTCAAGTGCACTATCTTGATTCGGGTCTCATCATGATCAATCAAGCAAAATATGTGGATGATCTCCTACAACAAACCTGTCTCATCCCCTAGTGTGCTTGGCAAATACTTATCCATTGCTGATGGTACTCCTCTTAATGATCCCTTTATCTACAGAAGCACAGTTGGTGCACTGCAGTACCTCACCACAACGAGACATGACATCGCATACATCGTTAATCACTTAAGCCAATTTCTTCAAAGACTAACTATATTCACTGGCAGGCTGTCAAACGTGTCCTTCGGTACATCAGCGCCACTAAACACCTCAGTCTGTTATTCCAACCCAGCTCCGACCTGTCAATCTCTACATATTTCGATGTAGATTGGGCTTCCAACATCGATGACCGAAAATCAGTTGTAGCATATTGTGTATTCATTGGCAACAATCTCGTTTCTTGGTCATCCAAGAAGAAAATGACTGTAGCTCGGTCGAGTGCTGAATCTAAATACCGAGCTTTAGCATACACTGCCTCTGAAGTTATTTGGCTTAAGCAATTGATGTTGGAACTTGGGATGTTATCCTCTGTAAAACCTATCATCTAGTGTGATAACTTAAGCATCGGTGAAATTGCCACCAATCTTGTCTTTCATGCCAGAACTAAACACATCGAGATTGACGCTCATTTTGTAAGAGATCATGTTCTTCGGGGAGCCTTGGAGGTTCGGTGTGTTCCTTCGGCCAATCAACTTACTGACTGTCTCACAAAATCGCTCACACACTCTCATTTCAGTCTCTTTGTTCTAAACTCGGCGTACTTGATATACCATCTCGTTTGAGGGGGGATTTAGAGAAAGCCATGTCAGCAGCTCAGTCAACATTACACATACACAAAGGGCACTTCTAAGTCAACTGCACCATTGCCAAATCACCTCCCTTCTAGAAGAGTAATTGGTTAGAAGGAATATTTCATTTAATCAATCACAAGTGTACATCTGTATTAAAAATATTCTGTTCATTTTTTACATTCTTCTTCTCCAACAACTATATAAGCCTTGTATCATTTTACCTCACAATATAGTGAAATATAGAGGAAAAATTCAATCCCAGCGTTTTCTCTCTCCTTTCTGTTTTTTTACTCGCTCTAGGATGCGCGACGGATCACCTTTTGGAACCGATCTCGACGGTAGTGCACTTAATTAGCCATTCGACAAACGACTGGAGGACTATGCGACACCGAGCAGCAAATCTGGTGAGCGTTTGTGTTAAAGGTTGATGGTACTAAGATTACAAGAGAGAAAACGATAGAGATAAGGGATGGGTGTTCTTGAGCATAGGTTTGGGTTTTGAAGAGAGAGAAAGAGTGTGTTTAGAGAATAAACATTTTTTATAACCCTAATATGTATATATATAAATAAAATTCTTAAATTCAAACCCTAATTGAATTTTTCCGAAAATATATATACATATTTCCTTTTCCCCTTTATCTTTCAAATTAAATTAAATCCAAACTCACTTAAATCCCAATTTGCAAAATTTTTTATTAAAAAAAATCAAATTTGAATTATCTTAATTCAATAAGCCTTAATATTTTAAAATTTCCCTAAATATTAAAGATAATTATCTTAAATTTATTCTAAAATTTGGGATGTTACATTAACAATGGTTTCATTTGGTGTACAATGAATTTAAAACCATATAATAAAATATGGTTAAGTTTCTTTTTGGATATAACTTTTAAGTACTTGTGTATTCATAAAAAGAAAACTTTTTTACTAAAAAAAAAGGGAGAAAACTTTTGACTTATATTAATTAAATAGGCATAATTTGAAGAACTCAAAAAAAAAAAAAAAAGTTAATTTGCTGATTATGGAAAATTCTAATTAAGAACGGACCTTTCATTTTCATTACTATTTCTTCAGTTTAGTTTCCAATAATAATATATAATTGAAACTTCCCCTTTTTAAGTAATTTGTTGACTTTAAAGAAAAGCAAACTTCCCCTCACAACATATTTTTCCAAGGAAAGAGCCTAGAGTACAACGAATTACAATGTTGGAAATTCGGGATATTTAATCCCGACCTTAAGAAATTGTTCAATTTTAGTTTCAAACTTAATGACCTAAAATTTTACTTAGACTAAAGGTATTAAAGTTTTGTGTGCCTAGCGATATTTTTATTAGTCCATGATTTATATCAATATAAGGTTTGAATCGAAATTTTCATTATATCATACAAAATTGAAAAACATACAAAATAAGCAACAAAATATCAAAGATAAATAAAATGAAAATAATGAGCATTTTAACTCATTAAAAATGTAGATTATTTATTTATTAATTTATATATTTTTTTGAACTTTTGTGTTTTAATAATTTTAGGAAATGTCCTTTGATGTACATTTACTAAAAGAAAAGAAAAATAAATAGGCATCTACAATGTTGGTTTTAAACTGATATTGTAGTCTAATTAAAATATATCTTTATTGTCAATTTAAACTTGATATTAAATATCTATTTTTTTTAAACCGATGTTATACATCTGTTTTTAGCTTTTTCAATCGATATTAAAACTCAAATTTCTTACCGTTTGTTGACTATCTTACCGATATGTTAATTGTCATTTCTTTAAAATTAAGACCTCGACAATTATATCGACGGTATATTTAAATATGGTTTATACTCAATTGACCTACAAATAGTGGAGACCAAAGTTAAAGGGGAAGACATTTAAAATTCAAAAGATGTTTGGTTCGACCATTTTAATACTAAAGTCTATAGTTGAATATTTGAATTTATCTAATATATGGAGAACTTTAAGCTTCATTTGATAGCTATTTTTTTTTTGTTTTTAAAATTACTTGTTTTCTCGTAATTTCTTATGACGATTTTTATATTTCTTAAAAGAACAATTGTTCATACCAAAATTCCATAAAAAAACGAAAGTTTTCAAAAAGAATTTAAAAAAAAATCATGACATAAATTTTGAAAACACTTCTCAAAAGTATATTAAAAAAACAATAGATAGAAATTATATTTTTAAAAGACGTCACATAGTTATTAAATGAGATTTTTTTTATTATTATTATTTATGAATGAGTAAAAATGAGTATATAGTATAAGTATCATTTTATGTAGCCGATAATATTAGCAAACTTAAAGTTGAAATAAAAGAATCCACATAATATTACATAAGCAACTACGTTAAATACACTTTCTAAAAGCAAATTAAAGAAGAAATATTATTACTTCTTTAAATATAAAATTGAAGTTAAGACATACACCATCCATTAAAAAGTTAGAATGCTATGGAATATATATATATATATATAGAATCTCCCACTCCTACATGTCCACAAAATAATAATAATAAATAGGTTTAGATTTTATTTTAATCCCTAAATTTTAAAACTTGTTCTATTTTAATCCCTAAACTTTTAAAAACGTCTACTCTAATCCTTGAATTTTTAAAATGTGTTTAATTTGGTCTTTGCTATTAAAATTCTATTAACTCTTAAATAAGATGACAGGATGACTTATATTTTTTTAATCAAATAAGTTAGTCATGCTAAGAAATATAGGGTTTCAATTTTGAATTAGATGATAAAGCTATTTTCTATAGAACTCAAAAGTTATCTTGCATTCAAGATTTTGGCACATTAGTTATTGACATTTTACTTTCCTTCATTTTGCTCAATATATGTTAGACGTAATTTCATCGAAGAGCTAACAAAATCTTAATAGTAGGAACTAAAATAAATACTTTTTAAAAGTTCAGAAACTAAAACGGTCGATTTTTAGAGTTTAGAGATCAAAATGTTTTTAAACTTAAAAAAAAAAAATGAATAAACACTAGATATACATTATTTATTATAAGTTGGATGAAATCCTTGAATGCTTTTATTGAAGGATGAGTCTTCACATAAAAGTTACATTTTTTTTCTTTCTTTCTTTTGCAAATTCTTTCCTTGCGTAGACAATTTCCTTTTCTCATTAAGACAAAAAGGAAGATTTTTCTTCTATTCAATAATGAAAGCAAACATATCTAAAATTAACTCTGTTTTTTCCATTTTTTTACTATGATTTTCACCTTATTTAATTAAAAGAGTTTAGTTTTTTTTTTTATAAAAAAAAAATCGATTTTTAATTTTTTTTTTTCAAAACTCAGTTTGGTTTTTGAAAATATTGATGGTAAGTATGTAATAAAGTAAGAAATTTAAAGGCGAAAGAAATATTTATAGACTTAATTCTTCAAAAACTTAAAACAAAAAATCAAATAGTTATCAAGCGAAAATTTAAGTCTCGTTTGGTAACTATTTTGTTTTTGAAAATTAAGCCTATATCGTTCACTTTTCTTACCATGATTTGCATAATTCTTAAATACAATAGTTGAATTCTTAGCTATTTCCAAAAACAAAAACAACTTTTTGAAAGCTACTTTTTTAGTTCTCAAATTTTGGCTTGATTTTTAAATTATTGGTGGAAAATAGATAACAAAAGAACAAATCTAGAGGTGAAAGTAGTGTTCGTAAGCTTAATTTTTAAAAACAAAAACAAAAAATAAAATGGTTATCAAACGGGATCTTAATGTTTTTATTTATGTTAATATTTTTTTTCTTATAAGATTTAATTTCAGTTTTCTTCTCTTAATTTTCTTAATTATTTTTTTAATCACATAATTAAAAAAAAAATTGAATATATTTGTTTGCCCTTTTGACTTCTAAGGCATTGTATTTCAATCAAGAAATCAAAATATTATTGTGGTATTTTCATTATTTTTATAAATTACTTAACAAATACTCTAAAGCATGTTTAAATACCTTATACTTGATATTTGACAAATGTTTATTCACAAAGACTTTTTCAAAAAAATAACATGACAAGTTCATATATTGAAATCAATGACCTTGATTTAGATCGAATCGGATCTCATGAAACATAATAAAATAAATTATTTAACAATATGTTTGAGTGAAAATTTTTAACTTGACCTTCGGGCAAAATATATATATATATCTCCATCCATTAAGTTATTTTCAAGGTTTTAAATGTTAATATCGATGAAAATATTGAGATCCCAATTTTATGAGAATATTGATTTCGACAAATATTTTTGAAATAAATAAAAAAAAAAATTCATAGATAAATATTTAACTCTTTTTAGATAATTTAACATATTTATTTATTATATTATATTCCTATTAATGACATTATGTTACTTCTTTTTTATGTTAGATGTTTTTAATGATATAATGAAAATTTGAATGAAAAATCAACATGTCCATAAAAATTTAATTAGATAACTATATTCAACTTCCATAATCAAACCATTTAAAAAAGATAATGACAAATATTAACCAAACTATATTTTAAGCTCAAATGTTAAAATAGGTCAAAGAGACATTAAAATAGATCAGAAACGTAAATTTTAATGACAAAAGTAACATACAAAGAGAAAAATGTCGAGTGAAATAATTTCATAGCTATATAATGCTATTCCCCCACAGTTGAAATAGACCAAATCCTGTTATTCCATTTTCATCAAAGGTAGATTAGAGAGAAGAGTGAGAGAGCAATGGCAGCCTGAGAAATTGAAATACAAAGTGTATTTCTCATATATAAAAAAATGGGTTCTAGTTCGTTTCTCAACTGAACACTCAAAATCCCTTCATTTTCGTTATTGAACCCAAATCGTGTTAATTCCAATCCAGTTTCGGCAGAGATCGAAGAACACCCAACTCGATATTCGACTCATTTTTCCATTTATGCACTTAAAACCCCCATGTTTGAAGCAATTTCTTTGTGGGTAATTCGATTTTGAAGGTGAAATGAAGAAATTAAGGACTTACTATATGCATTTGAGACACCCACCAAACATGGAGCGGCGATGGATCTTCCCATTAGCGATAGGTTCGATGGTTTCTCTGTTCCTTCTCTTTCTTTCAATGGTGACCTCTCCCGGAGGGACCCCTTTGTTTCCGTTTTACAAATCGGTGGCTGTTTCGAGTTCGTTCTTTGTTGAATCGAAGCTTCATCCGGTTCCAATTTCATCGCTTCCTCCGCCTCCGCGATTTGCGTACCTAATTTCGGGTTCAATCGGAGAGGGCAACATGTTGAAAAGGACCCTTGAAGCTCTGTACCATCCGATTAATCGGTATGTTTTGCATTTGGACCTCGAATCGCCGCCAGAGGAGCGGCTGGATCTGCAAAATTATGTGCAGAATCATCCCATTTTTAAGAAATTTGGGAATGTGAAAGTCATTACTAAGGCTAATCTTATTACTTATCGTGGCCCGACTATGGTGGCCAATACATTGCACGCGGCGGCGATTTTGCTCCGAGAAGGTGGTGATTGGGATTGGTTTATTAACCTCAGTGCTTCGGATTATCCTCTTGTTACACAAGATGGTGGGTTGTTGATTATGTTTTATTTGGGGGTTTTTGATATGAATAAACGAATTTTGTTGATGGGTTTTGGATTTTTTTGCTAGATCTGCTGCATACTTTTTCTTACTTGCCTCGTGATCTCAATTTCATTGATCATACTAGTAACATTGGATGGAAAGAGTAAGTGACCTGTTTTTTCTTTCGTATTTCTGTGTTTCTTTTGATTCTTTTGGCTTGTTTTTTAAAGGGTTCGTATTGAAATTGAGTTTTGATGGTTGTAGGAGTCAGAGGGCTAAACCAGTGATTATTGATCCGGGGTTGTATATGTCGAAGAAGGCTGATGTGTTTTGGATTACACAGCGGAGAAGTGTGCCAACAGCCTTTAAACTCTTTACAGGTAAATTTTGAAAAAAGAACAGTCTGTTTCTTAGAACAAAAATTTGGGGAACACATGTTTGAATGACCATGGTTTATGTGAGTTCTGTTTTCTTTCTTTTAATCTTTCTTGTAGATAACAAATGATTTTTTTCCCCTTTTGATGTTTGTATGATAGAAACAGAAACAGAAAACTTCAAGTCTTTAGTTTTTGTTGTAATCCTTTTATAGGAATTGTCATTTAGATATTGTCTTATGCATGTAGATCTGATAATGATTTGTTCTGAGCTAATGGACTTCTGAGTTTTCTAGAAACATAAATTAGATCATCCAGTTGATATTGTTACATAGTCTTTATAATTTGCCTCTGTTGTGTTCATAACTGGTGATTTTCGTGTCAATTATATGAGTTATGACAACTCATTTGTACTATCTTCGTTTCTTAAGGAACAGAGGAGAAGACCAGGAGAACATTTTAATTGCCTACATGTCTTGTTTCTTTTTGCGTTCGAACTGTCAGGGAACTATGCAACGTTTACGTGTTTTCATCTTCATGTAGTCAATAGATATTTTCTGGGTTTGTATTTTCATCTTCAATGGAAATTACCTGGGAATGGTGGCAAAAGTTTCAGGATGATTTGATCATTAAGTTATTAATCTAAATTAGAATTTGAAGGCCATTCAAAAGTATAGATCTTCCTCCTCATACTATAATACTTGAATGTCTTTGAAACATTTCCTTATGCTTTAAGGTTATTATAAGTTATGGTGGAAAATCTCAAGTAATTGCTTAGAATATGATTTGGTGATGGGAAGTTCATGTAGGTAAAATGCAAAGAGTGGAACCACTGACAACATAGTATTAAACAGAAAGAAATCAGCTCGAAGGATGTAGATATTTACATTTTTTTTCCTTTTTTTGGTTAAGATTAGATTAAGTTGTTGGATTTCTTACTGAAGATTAATGTATATTGTTTCAAGGTGCAAATATACATTCTGTTCTGTATTTAACTCATTATTTTCTTAGTATCTTTCTCTTAAAAAAAAAGCCTATTATTTTCCGAGTTTTCAATTTTGTTTTGTTTTGAATATCAACTGAATGTTTATTTTGCTCACTTTTTGGATGGAATTTATTAGCATATATCTTAGACAGTACTGCATCAATTTTTTCTCTCTTTTTGGGTTTTGCCATTTGAAATTCAGCAGTGATACTGAGAAATCAAAGAGGAAAATTTAGAAACCAACAAACCTCATCTTTCTTTGAACGGATGAACTCTTGCCTTGTCACAGGTTCCGCTTGGATGGCGCTTTCTCGGCCATTTATTGACTACTGCATATGGGGGTGGGAAAACCTACCTCGAATCGTCCTCATGTATTATGCAAACTTCATATCTTCCCCAGAAGGATACTTTCACACCGTCATCTGTAATGCTCAACAGTTCCAAAACACGACTGTGAACAGCGACCTCCATTTCATATCATGGGACAATCCTCCCAAACAGCATCCTCACCATCTCAATGTCAATGACATGCAAAGGATGGTGGACAGCAATGCTCCATTTGCAAGAAAGTTCGTTGGAGAAGATCCTGTACTCGATGAAATTGACAAGCAACTTCTACAAAAACGTCCCAACATGGTAGTTGCTGGTGGTTGGTGCATTGGAAGCCACGAAAATGGGACTGATCCATGCTCGATTACCGGTAGTACTAATGCATTGAAACCTGGTCCTGGAGCAAAACGACTTGAAACCCTCATCAACTCTCTATTATCCGAAGCGAATTTTCGACCTAGACAGTGCAAATAACGGAGATACATCATCATCCACAACATACTTAAAATCCCAAATGGTAAAATTCACATGATGGAGAATTGGGAGAATCATATAGCTTGCTGTTTGGGAAGGAAATGGCTGAAAGTGTACACAACTCCTTCAGTAGGTTACTAGAAATGGTTCAGCCAAATCCATTTCTCTTAGTTTTATTCTCTTACAAAGCTTCTTGACAGGTTTATTTCCACAATCCCTCTGCTGCTGCTGCTTCTGCTTCTGCCAACACTTCTGTTTTTGTTACAATGATGCCTTTGTAATACCCAAATGGATGGAAGAATTTGGCTGTCTCTCAGTTGATGAAATGTATGAAAACTATTAGTACAAAATTCATTCAGAATCTTTGTAAGGTCTAAAATATAGTTTTCTTTCCCTTAAAGGTTACTCACTTTCTAATTTGGTTCTTCAGGCTTCAGAATTTTTGTACCAGCCTTAGAAGTTTATATGATAGGTTCTAGTCCTTATTGTTGAAATTTGGGTATGAAGTTAATGAATAAAATAATATATATTTTTTTAAATATTATTTTGGCCTCTCTATCAATTTGATTAATTTTGATTTTTGTATTTTCAACTTTTATTCATTATTTTTTTATCCTTTCAAACAGTTTGTTTTAGTTTCTATACTTTTAAAAGGAGTCATTTTGTTTGATATTTATAAGATAGTAATAGAAATTTTATACCTAACACCTAATGAGAATTCTTTGATATAAAGTTATAAATCTCTTTCAAGAAACTTATTAGTATAGTGATGTGAGGAAATTACTATTGAAAAAGTGGGGCAAGAAAATGGAGGAAGTAAAGCTATCTCATTAAAAATACAAAGATCAACACCTATGAACATGGGATTCTAATAAATTTGAATTTCTTGTATGTGATATAACTAATTGATGAGTTATTTTAAAGTTGAACATTTCATATTTAGAATTAAAATATAAAAGTTATGACAACATAACTTAGCGAAATAAGACATTTATCCCTTAACCAGGAGGTTATAGCAAATATCTGTATTGCTCAATTGATATAATATATACACACTTGATCAATATGAATTTTAAACCTCCTTGACCTCAACAAGAAAAAAAATTTGACTATAAGGAAAAAAGTTGTCATTTTTCTCTTTAAAAGTTTTAAATATAATGATTAATTCGATACGTGGAGTAAAATGAAAAAAAAAAAAGTTTAAAGATATCTTTTAGAAACCAAATTTTAATTTTAACAAAAAAAAAAAAAAAACAAACAAACAAGAAAAATTATTTCAAATGATAAAACTGTTGTAAATATTTACAAGATATAGCAAAATTTTAGAATTATGATATATTTACAAGATATGTTGGACAAGATATGTTATAAATATTTACAAGAATTATGATAATTCTAAAATTTTGCTATATCTTGTAAATATTTTCGTTCATTTTTCTATATTTGAAAACAACCCAACAAACAATGTGATAATTTATTAGTTCAACCAGAGATGAAAGTTTAAATATATGTATTGTTAGGAGGTTATTTATTTTCAGCGATAGTAAGTATGTCCAACTAAGTTTTTTTTTCCTATGGGAGTGTTTCGAAAAGAGTATATAAAGCCAAAAAGATAGATGAGTTATTTATTTATTTAAAAAGAAAAAAAGAAAATGAAAGGAGGAAAAGTGAGATAATATTTGGATTTTTGATAGAAAGTAGTATTGAACTCAATTCTCAGATTCAATTCAAGTATTTAGATTATATATTTATTCAAAATTATATGACATTGTCTTTGACTTGACAATTATTCTTACAAGGAGGGAACCATTGATGTTTGCTAGAGAGATGTTTTTTCTTCTCTTTCATGCCTACTTGGTCATAAATGCTTTTTCTTTTCTTTTCTTTCTTTTTCTTTTTTTTTTTGTCTGATTGGTTATAAATTTTATATCTTGAAATAGATAGTATAAATTCATATTAGTTAAGCTTAATTTTTATGGAAAGAAAGTCATATCCCCATCCTCCATAATTTTTTAATTAATTTTTTTTTTAAAAAAGGTCTTCCTTTAACTTTAGTTCATGGTTTTAAAGTTAGGGTTCTATTTGAAAGTATTAAAAAGAAATTATAGCATTTTATCCTAATAATTTTGAAGAAAAAAAATTCCATTCATACTTGAAAAATTTATGAAGTTTTGCCCTTTAAAACTTTGGACTAATAATGATATCAATTTAAAATTTGAAATTTAGTAAATATATTAATTTACACCTTCTGTTATTTACCATTTAAAAAAAAACATTTTGTGAGAATCTAATTGTATCAGTTTATCAGTTAACTTCTAAACTTAAATGAATCAATTTAGACTCCTAGTTATGACTAACTTTGAGAATCATCGATGCATCAATTTTAAAGTCAACTTTGTAAAACAATATATGAAAGAAGTTTACATAGGTGTGAGAATTGATGCATGAATGATTGTCAAAGGTAATCATGATGAAGGGTATAGAATCGATTCACTTATGAAAATTTAGGAGTTCAATCGATACAAAATATAAGTTCACACTACACACGTAAATTTTTACTTCTTTTTTTTTTTGTCTCTCCTTTCTTCTTCTTCTTGCTTTCTCTTCTTTCTTTTTGATCTTCTTTCACATATATTAAACAAAAGAAAACATACACACAAGAGCGACATCGTTTAAGGATTTGGAATGAGTAACAGCTGATGGTTATCGATGATCATTAAAGAGGAAGGAGAAGAAGACTATTAAATACAATCTGTCCCTTTTCCATTAGCATTAACCTCATATTTATACACAAGGTGAAGTATAAAAATAAGCTCAAGCATACAAATCAAGACTTCAACGGCTATTTACACTTTATTTACAATTTGTTATGTAACTACTTGTATCAGCTCAAAGTATAAATATGCATCATTTACATTTAGTAGTGAGTTATTTTTACAAATTTACAAGGAAGCTACAAGATCTGTAAAAGAAAAGTGACTTAGCTCTTGAATAATAAAAGTTCTTCTCCTTCCCGTGGATGTAGGCACTCCATTGCCGAACCACGTACATTTCTGTATAGCTCTTCTCCCCTTCTTGCTCTTTATCACATTGCTTGTTTCATCTTCTTCTTCATTCACACAGCAAACTCATGCAAACGATCAAACAAGAAGAGAACCAAGAGAAAGCTTCTGTAAACAGAAGTCTGAAATGAGAGAGAGAAAGAAAATCAGATTGTTTTGTTATTTTCCCTATTTTTTTCCCATCAGAGTGGTGTCTCTTCCATCAGGCAGTGAAAATGGTGATTACCACATGTTGCACATCAGCTGGAAGGTCGTGGAGCAACCAGAGTCGTGCGATCTACCTACCAGGTCTTGGGGCAAATCAACTAAGGCCTTTGGATCGTGGGTTTTTTTAGCTGAAGACATTTTCATCATTTGGGCTTTTCTTGGTCAAGCAATTAAGTGAGCAAGTCCAACAAAGTGGTATCGGAGCAAAAAGACTTACAAGGTTGCAGTTCTTGAAGATTCAAGATTCAAGTTTCACTCTAAGATGTCAGTAGCAAGATTTGAAGTAGGGAAGTTCGATGGTAAAGGAGATTTTGGTCTATGGAAGGCCAACAGAAGGCTCATAGAGCTCTCCTTGACCCATCTACACTCCCAACCTCAGTGACAGCTCAAGAAAAAAAACATTGGGAGCTGGCAGGTTATGGTACATTAGTCCTAAACCTTAGTAATAATGTTTTAAAGCAAGTTTTAGATCAAGAAACAACCTATAAGATATGGACTAAATTGGAAGACTTATATGCTACAAAGGATATTCCTAGTAAAATGTACCTTAGGGAAAAATTCTTTACATTTAAAATGGATTCATCAAAGTCTCTAACTGATAATCTAGGTGAATTCAAGAAAATTGTTGCTAATTCAAAACCTTAGGAGAGAAACTTGGAGATGAAAATGAGGCCTATTGCTTCTTAATTCTCTGCCTGAATCCTATAGAGAAATAAAAAATGCTCTAAAATACGGAAGGGATAACATAAGTTCCGATACAATAATATCATCTTTAAGAACTAGAGAGCTAGAGTTACAAACTGTAAAAAAGGATCATCCTAGTGGTGAAGGGTTATTTGTTAAAGGAAAATTTAAAACAAATCACTCAAAGAACAGAAAGCCACATAATTCGGAAGAAAATAAGCCTAAACAGAAACTAAAATGTAAATACTGCAAAAAGAAAAGATATTTAATCAAAGATTATTTTATTCTTAAAAGGAAGAACCAAGAGAAAGAAAAAGACTCTAAAGGTAAACAACCTGAAGCTTCTGTGGTAAAAGGATCTTATATCTACTCAGATGCTCTAGCCTCAACCTTAGATAAATCCAACCATGTAAGTCCTCTAGGAAAACATGATTGGGTCCTAGATTCTAGGTGCACCTATCACATGACCTCTATGAGACCATGGTTCAACACCTATAAAGAAATTGAAGGAGAAATGGTTTACATGGGAAACAACCAAGGCTGTAAGATAGAAGACATTGACTTTGTTTCTACGAAACATAAGGATGGAACTGTTAGACTTCTTAGAAATGTAAGATATGTTCCATTTCTTAAGAGAAACTTAATTTCCTTAGGAATGCTTGATGCAATTGGGTGTGAATACAAAGGCAAAAGGAGGAACCCTTGAGGTGCTAAAAGGCTCTAAGGTAATACTTGTTGGGAAAAAGTAAATGACTTATTTGTGGTTAAAGGAGTTGAAATGATGACAGGGGCATATGCTGCCACCACAAATGAGATTACTGAGGCTGATATTTGGCACAAGAGACTATCTCACATTAGTGCTAAAGGCCTAGAAGTCTTATCTAAGCAAGGGATTCTACCTAAAGGTCTCTCAGATAATCTAACTTTTTGTAAACATTGTGTTTTAGGAACGGCTACAAGACAAAGTTTTACTAAAGCACAACGTACCACAAAGGCTATCTTAGATTATATTCATTCAGACCTATGGGGTCCAGCTTCTACACCTAGCCTAAGTAGCTCAAGGTATTTACTCTCTTTCACTGATGACTTCTGAGTTGGGTTTACTTCCTTAAAACTAAGGACCAAGTGTTTGATAATTTTAAGGAATGGAAACTCATAATAGAGAAGAAAACTTCTAAAGAAATTAAATACCTGAGAACTGATAATGGACTGGAATTCTGTAGTGAAGAGTTTAATAAATTTTGTAAAGAAATGGGCATAACTAGGCATAGGACTATTAGACTTACTCCTCAACAGAATGGAGTTGCTGAGAGACTTAATAGAACAATCATGGAAAGGGTTAGATGTCTTCTTTCAGATGCTATTCATATATGGTCTTAAACAATCCTCTAGATGCTGGTACAGAAGATTCAATGACTACATAGAGCGTATTGGGTTTCAACGGAGTACCTATGACATTTGTTCTTATGTTAATTCAACTACCTATAAGGACAAAGTCTATTTACTCCTCTATGTGGATGATATGTTGCTAGCTGGGAACTCCAAGGAGGATATAAAACATGTCAAAGATCTCCTAAAGAGAGATTTTGACATGAAAGACTTGGGTCAGTCTAAAAAGATTCTTAGGATTGAAATAAACAGAGATAGGGCATCCTCTATCCTCATCATCAGTCAAACAAACTACTGTGAAAAGGTTATTAAAAGGTTCAATATATCTAATGCTAAGCTTGTTACTATACCTATTGCTAGTCATTTTAATCTCTCCTCAGCTAATTCACCCAAGGAAACAGATATAGAACATTTAACTCAAATGCAATTAATCCCTTACAACCAAGCAATAGGTAGTTTAATGTATTTAATGATATCAACTAGACCAAACCTATCCTATTGTACTAGTCTTGTCAATAGATACATGTCTAACCCTGGAAAAAGGCACTGGGAAGCAACAAAATGGATATTAAGATACTTAATATGGTCTAAACAATATAAATTGACATATCAAAGTACAAAAGAAACAGAATTAAAGCTATATGGATATGTTGATTCAGATTTTGCAGGTGACCAAGACAAAAGGAGATCATTAATAGGTTATCTATTTTTATATGGTCCTAATTTACTATGTTGGAAAGCAAACCTTTAGTCAATCACAACCCTATCTACTACTGAAGCAGAATACATGACATTATCAGAAGGTATAAAAGACGCATTGTAGTTAAAGGGGTTGATGAAGGACTTTGGTATCAATCAAACAGTAGTTGCATTCTACTGTGATAACCAAAGTGCCATTCATCTTTCCAAAAACCCTCAATATCACTCAAGGATGAAAAACATAGATATAAAATATCATTTCGTAAGGCAAAAAAATAGAAAAAGGTAAAGTCGAAGTTCACAAAGTCCACACCACTCAGAATGCAATTGATATGCTTACCAAATTTGTTTCAAAGCTCAAGCTCTTCAACTGTCTTGGTTAGATCGGCTTCCAACTACCTGAAAAGGGGTGAAGACTAGTTAGATTTGGAAGGAGAAAAGCTTGTTTGTTAAGCTTAAGGTGGAGATTTGAAGTATAAAAATAAGCTGAAGCATATAAATCAAGACTTCAACGACTATTTACACTTTCTTTACAATTTGTTATGTAACTACTTGTATCAACTCAAAGTATAAATATGCATCATTTACATTTAGTAGTGAGTTATTTTTACAAACTTACAAGGAAGCTACAAGATTTGTAAAAGAAAAGTGACTTAGCTCTTGAATAATAGAAGTTTTTCTCCTTCCCGTGGATGTAGACGCTCCATTGCCGAACCACATACATCTCTGTGTAGCTCTTCTCCCCTTATTTCTCTTTATCACATTACATGTTTCATCTTCTTCTTCATTCACACAGCAAACTCATGCAAATGATCAAACAAGAAGAGAACAAAGAGAAAGCTTCTATAAACAGAAGCCTGAAACGAGAGAGAGAAAGAAATTCAGATTGTTTTGTTATTTTTCCCTTTTTCTCCCATCAGAGTGGTGTCACTTCCATCAGGCAATGAAAGTGGTGATTACTACGTGTTGCACATCAGTTGGAAGGTCGTGGAGCAACCAAAGCCATGCGATCTACCTACCAGGTCTTGGGGCAAATCAACTAAGGCCTTTGGATCGTGGGTCTTTTCAGCTGAAGACATTTTCATCATTTGGGCTTTTCTTGGTCAAGCAATTAAGTGAGCAAGCCCAACACAAGGATTTAACAATATTACATTAAATAATAAACAAACTATAGTTACACACATCCTACATTTACATAATAAACACATTTATTCTAACCCTTATTTGTAGTTGAAACGGAAGGAACACGGACGTAGAGACTGTCCAGAAAATCTTCAAAAATTAAGTTCTAGGATTCAATTGGCCCAATTAATTGTCAAGATAGCTTACTCAATTAACCAAATTTTCTTCAAATCTAGTAATTAGTGCTTCCTAAGATAGCCATTAAACACTCAATTACTATTGCCTCTTGTAGATCTTTGCTAGACATTCTATCGAACACATTAAAAGTAACGCATTCAATCATGATTGTGACAAAACTAAGCATCTAGACTAAACATATTCAAGATATAGATCATTCAACATGCTTCAAGAATTAAATATAGATTCAAGAATGCTCAAATTAGATTGCAAATGATAAAGACAAGTAAAAAACTCAAAAGAATTGCAAGTATTCTTGAAATAGAAACAAGATTGATTACTTCACAAATCCATTGACAAATTCATGAAGAATTACAAATTGTTGATTACAATCCAAAAAGAAATCCAAATATAACCTAAGTAGAAAACCAAATTACCATAGAGACTAATTGATACAGAGAGAAATTTCAGCCTCCATTGAAATCGTGCTTCCTTCTTTTGTAAAAATGAAAGAAAAACTATTTATACTTGTAGGGTAATGTCGCGACGTTGAGGTTAGTGTTGCAATGCTAAATTGCAAAAAGAGCCAAGAAGCGTTGCACTTGAGATGTGACGTTGGCCTTGACGATGCGTTACGCAAGGCGGGTGCGCGGAGACAGTTGTGTCAAAATCTAGAGCGTTGCAACGATGCCTTGTTTTGCAGTAAAAGTAAGCTTTTTGTCTTCAAACGTTGCTCGACACTTCTCTTAGGATCGTGACGCTGGAGCTAGATGGAATTTTGGTAACTTATCTGATTCTCCTTAACTTTGTTGACTTTCTTGGTAATTTTTTTTATCCTTTTTGGCTCAATTTCTCGGAATGACTCCTAAATGCCTCTGGGACCATTTACCTACAAAATTAGCATTAAAAGAAAATAATGAACATGATTTTGGAGGAATTAACATAGAAAATATATGTCTTCTAAAGACCTAACAAAACACCCTCAACTTAACTCTTGGTCGTCCCGAGAAAGTTTAAACTAGAAATATCAAAAACATGAATATTAATTGTGCATTCATTCAGAGAAGTCATTCAAAAATATTAATATGTTCATGTTGTTTACTAATTTGATTCATATCTCTCGTTTCAACAATCAAGCAAACGAATGATACAAGTGGGCATTTAAACCTTTAAAATTTTTCTAACAAAGATTTGAAACCTATTTTTGAAAAGAAAACATGTTTTTCTTGTAAAGCCATAAAAGAAAAGACTACTCAGTTTTAGTTTATTTAAAAGCTAAAACTAGTAAAAAGGCTATATCCAACTCTCAATGCCTCTTTGTCCTACACTGGCTCGGTAATCGGTCTAAAGTATGCCTATCTTGCAAAAAAGAGAGAAAATTTTAGGACAATGGTGTCTTTTAAACTCACGCACACAAAATGTAATTGACATTTCTTTTACCTAGAGGGATAGCTTTCACACTCACACCGCAGGGAACCTATCGCTCTTTTCTCCTGGGCCCTAACTAATACGATGGAGGTTGCTCTTTTCACCTCTATCCATGCACACACACACACATTGGTGAAGATTAAGATAAATAAGTAAGCTTGCTCCTTTTTTTTTTCTTTTTGTGCTAGCAATTTTTTTTCTTTTTATTTAAAAACCTAGGCCTTTTTTATCCTCTTTGTTTAGACTTATCTCTAAAACAAGATAGTTTATCTTAGACCAAAATTTGTCCTATTGGGGTAACAAAGAAAATTAAATGGGTATTACGTTTCTAAAAGTTTTGAGATTCTAAATAAATCTAAGGACTAAGTATTCGAATTTTCTATGAAGCTAAAAGGAAAAGAAAGTTTCTTTTGAAAGATGAGTTTCAAAATTTTGTTAGAAAATATTTTTAAAAAGCCTAAAATTTGATTTGTATCATTGCTTGAGAGAATGTGTCATCAAAGTTCATTGATAATAATCAAAAGATTGAGAAAAACAAATGGACATGACAAACAACGTGAATGTGATTCTTGAATGAATGAACATGCTTTAGAATGAATCATGCGCTAAAGAAAAAATGAGTCATCTAAGAGAAAAAATGTCAAGATCATGATATTGTGTTTCTTTAAAGAATAAAAAAGTATGCCATAGAAATGTAATAGAGCCTAACTAAGATATATTCAATCAAGATCATAAAATCCACATAACCGAGCTTAGGTGCTTAAGGGTTCCAGACATGTAAAGATCATAGAGCAAAAATTATTGTAAGGCTCGTTTTTACAACCCTAAATAAAAAAATGTTAAGAACATGCAATGTACCCCACCCCAACTTAAAAATTAAACATTGTCCTCAATGTTTATAAAACTAGGATATGAGCGAGAAGACGAGAATAAAGGGAATAGAAAACTCCCTTGATTTCGCGCAACAGGTAGTGGTAGAATTTTTTCTTGTTTTTTTCTTTTATTGTTTTTCTGTTGTTCTTTTCCTGCATCAAAATTTTCTTTTTCTTTCATTTTGTTGTTCCTACAAAAAAGGAGAAAAGAAAATAAAAAGAAAGGAAAAGAAAAGCTATAAGAAAATAAGAAAGTTAGTCTAAAATTTTATAATCCGGGAAAGCTAATAAAAGAAAGTAAGAAAATGAAAATAAAAAATGAAAAATGAAAAATAGGGCAAAAATGAAGAAGATACCGAGAAAATATGTGGCCAATGCTAGTCCGAGTCGAACTAAAAACCTATGTTGGCATAATAGAAATGGTCTATTTTGCACATGAAATCGACAGTTCTCTTCAAACGCCTAACACGGCAAGCAGATTCACGGTTCACCCTTAAGGCTTTAGTGGCGGTTCTAAAGGCCTGCTCACCTAATGTGTCACCACTAGCGAGTTGCTCATGGGGATGACTGGGAAGTTCTAACCTAAGTGGTTCCTCTCTAAAATGTTCATCTTCCCCACCTAACTCTTCTTCTTCTTGTTCGTGGAGTTCCTCAACTCCACGGCCTCTAACGGCTGAGATGGGCATTTTAGAAATTGGATCTTTATACCCCATATGCTCCTCATTTCTAGGTATTTCTGTCCCGACCTCTGACATAACAAAGTTATTAAGCTAGGGTGTCCAAGGCTACCCGTTGTAGAACATTGTCCACATCGTCAAATGGAAACGTGAATAACTCTCCCTACATTAATGGATGATAACAAAGAATTTATCTTATGTCACACAACGCATGGATGATTATAACACAAGTTTATGATATATGTTACTATTTCTAGATGTATGTGTTATTAATGAAATGCTGGTAGTATGCTATGCGTTGTCACAAGTTTCCTTGCATTAAAACCAAGTATAATTTCACCGCAAGCTTCTCGGAGTGATCCGAGGTCGAACACAGGGATTGCGTAGTTAATGCGTTACGTTCGTGATATATGTGGCCAAGGGTTTTTCAATTAATAAAAAGTGTGTGTGTGTACAGGTATCTAAAATTGCGATAAAGTAAAATATTGCGGTAAATTAAAGTTGCGATAATTAAGTAAAGTGCATAAAAGTAAACCTAAGCTAATATGATACAAGATACATGATACTGATACATGATACTGAGTTTGAGACTGACTGTGAAATTATATAAAGGGTCGTATTATGCAGTGGCAAGTCTTTATGTATGAAACAGAGATAGAAAGGGTAATTAATATAAACATCGCAAGTTCATTAATTGCGTTAAAGATATAACTATGGTTCCGCTTTCCCTTGGCATACACCTCTCGGTGATCGACGTGTTCCCACATCTCTGTGGTGAAACAGGGATGAACGTAATGAACGCAAGGTTACTTACATCTCTAGAAGTACTTCTCACTTTAGTTAACGCATTCTTCCAACCTTCTCTCGACAAGAGGAATGGTATCTTCACTTCTGCTCTCACAGGTGAAGATGCCGTCTAGCATGTTTTAGCTAAACATATTCATTTCTTTAACACAGATTAATTTACTTGTTAGATTCATGCTAATTACCAAGGGATTAAGAAAATATCATGGAGAAAGCGATTAATGGAGGAATAGAAATAGACATAAAGATGGAGATGAAAATGATCATGACATCCAATACTAATATTTAGCGTCTGATACATGGTGTGAATGATAGACTAAGAAGATGAATACAATTGATTATAAAGAGATAGAAACAAATACTGAAAAGTGCCAACGTCTTGACACATATCTGGACGGTGGATTTGCTTGCCAGCGGATGGAGTGAATGTAGAGAAGAGTTTCCTTCTCAGGCTTGCTCATCCGGTAGAAGTGACCTTGGTACAGAGCTTCCACGGTGGGGGTTGAAAGGATTTGCCCTGAGACTCACCTCTCGGCCTTGTCTCTTAAATCTTCCCCGATCTTATCCGATCAGGTTCTTCAGACTGGTTTCTCTCTCAATATACAAATATCAAAATATGCCCGTATCAAGTATATTTTCCAATAGAATTTCAGAGGCTATTTATAGGCTCAGCTTTGACTCTCTGACTTGTAGACCCCACTTTATTGTTATGGAAATTTTGAAAATGGTGGAGTGAATAATTCTTCTGTTACGCGATCAATCCTGTCAGAAATGCACAATGGTCAGCTGTACACGTGTCTGGATCCTCCATAATTATGTTGCTCTTTTGCATCTTCGATTATTTGCCTGCATGCCGTGTTGTTTTTTATTACCGCATGTGGTTGAAGTTGCATTGATCGCTTAGCTTTTAATCGATTGTCGCATGCGCCGTCATTGCGTTGATCATCTATTCATTTCTGAATGATTGGCGCAATGCGGCGTAGATGCGTTGTTCTTTTTCTCTTGAGCCATGAACGCATACGGTAACTTGATTTCCTGCAAAACAGACTTGAAATATCCTTTTCTACCATAGCAATGGTGTCAGTGGGTGTATTGACGACAATTTATAATTCTTGTATTTCTTAGCTAATTTCTCTACAATTGACGTAACTTTCCTTCCTTTTGGCCGCAATATCTAAATAAAGTAGTATAAATAACTTGTATTTCTACAAGTTATCACACCCCCAAATTTAGATATATGCTTGTCCTCAAGCATATCTTCTACTAAGGCAATAATGCTCAATTTCTATCCTAAATTTTTGCGTCGATTGTTTGCTTCGAATGCTCAACCTAGGTACATTACTTAACCTCGAAATTTTCTTCTATCCTTGCTAATTCCTAACAAAGACCTACTTTATTCTTCTATACTACAAATTCCTGCTAAAAAATGCTTTTCTAGTTTTAAAATGAATGTTTACCTCTTCTTGTCAAAACAACTTGATGCGTCTGGATGCGGTGGTCAAACTTTGCATCATTTATTAGAGACTGTTGATCATGGTTACACCCTTCGTTTTGGCTTATTCCTACGGGTGTCATGCGAACATCCAACTATAGTTTTGTGCCAATCTCAACTTTAACTCATGAATTTCAGAGGAGTTGTCTCTTGTATTCTTTTATTTTTCTCTCTCATTTTTCTCTTTTCATATTGCGTTGGTCTTGGAAACCCACCTTCGTTTTGGCCTTGCTCCCACGGATGACATGTAGGCTCCTTTCACAACCTAACTCATATCAGGTTGGGATTGTTTTTGAGGTTTCCCTTGCGCTGACATTGGAGTTTATATGAATTTTTTATATATATATAATGAGCGCATTTTTTTTAATGACCGTGTTACTTAGAAATTGATCTTATGTCACACAACGCATGGATGCATATGATGCAAGTTCATGTCCCCGTAACCAGTTCCCCGGCAATGATGCCATAAACTTGTTACACAAAAATTGATGAACGAATGTTTCTATCTTAGGCACACAATAGATGCACGCAAGATACAAATCCATGTGATACTACTTTTAGATATGCGTTAATTAACAATGTTCTTGTAGTATACTGTGCGTTGTCACAAGTTTCCTTGCATTGAAACCAAGTATAATTTCACCGCAAGTTTCTCGGTGTGATCCGAGGTCGAACACAGGGACTATTTAAGGTTATTGCGTTATGTTTGTGATACATGTGACCAGGGGTTTTCAATTAATAAAATTTGTTGTGTACAAGAATATAAACATGCGATCAAGTAAAGTAAAGCGGTAAAGATGTGATAATAACATAAATTGCGTTAAAGTAAATCTAATCTAAGATGATACAAAATACAGGTTTCATGATACAAGATACTGAGGTCAAGGCTGATTGTGAAGATATACAAAAATCATGTTATGTGGTGGCAAGTCTTATGTGTGAAATAGAAAGAGAAAAGATAATTAGTACAAACATCGCAAGTACCTTAATTGTGTTAAAGGCATAAATACAGTTCCGCTTTTCCCTTGATGTACACCTCTTGGTGATCGGCCGCGCTCCCACATCTCTGTGGTGAAACAGAGACAAACATAATGAACGCAAGGTTGCTTCCATCTCTTGAAGTACTTCTTGCTTTAGTTAATGCATTCTTCTAACCTTCTCTCAACAGATCAGAATGGCATCTTCACTTTTGCTTTCATAGGTGAAGATGCCGTCTAGCATGCTTTAGCTAAACGTTCTTATTTCTTTAGCACAGAGTAAGTTACTTGTTTAATTCATATTAATTACCAAGGGATTAAGAAGACTTTATGAAGAAAGCGATAAATGGAGGAACGAAAATAGACAGAGAAGGGGATATGAAATCAATCGAGACATTCAATATTCTATTCAGCATATGATACATGATTTGTGAATGAAGAGATTAAGAAGATGAAATACAGTGATGAATAGAGTTAGAAACAAATACAAATAAATGCCAACGTCTTAACGTCGATCTGGATGGAGATTTACTTGCCAATGTGGATGGATCGTGCTGACGGATGAGCTTCCCTCTCAGGCTTACTCAACCGATAGCAGGGATCTAAGTATAGAGCTTCGTGGCAGGGATCTGGTAGAATAGCACTGAGACTCACCTCTCGCCCTTGTCTCTTTTCTTCCCGGATTTCTTCCGATCAGTACTCAGCTCAACCTCTCTCTTAGTAATTTAGTAGTAATTAGCCCTCGTATCAATTATTCCCGTATCAAGTATATCTTTCTCTGAATTCTATAGGGGTATTTATAGGTGAAAAGCTTTTAATGTTGGCTTGTGGACCTCACTTCTTGTTATGGAAATTCCGGAGATGGTGGAATAAATATTTCTTCTGTTATGCAATTAGACCGTCAAATTTTTACAACGATTAGTTGTACACGTGTCGCAATCCTCCGCCTTTTTGTTGCTCATTTGCATCTTTCGATCGGTTGCTCGCATGCGGTGTTATTTGTATTACCGCATGCGGTTGAAATTCAGCTCGGGATCGACTGTCGTATTGCACCGTCGTTGCGTTAATTGTCTCTTCATTGTTGATTGACAGGCGCAATATGACAGAGATGCGTTATTCAGTTTCTCGTTGAGCCTTGATCGCAAGCGGTGACTTGGTTTCCTGCAAAACAGAGTAAAAATATCCTTTTCTACCATCTTGACGATGTTAGTAAGTGTAATTGCGACAATTTATATTTATTGTATTTCTGAGCTAATTTTCATACAATCAACGCATATTTTTTCTCTTTTGGCCACAATATCTGAATAAGGTAATATAAATAACTTGTATTTCTACAAGTTATCAGACCGCATACTTTTGATCTCATCTGCTCAGACTTTCCCCACCCCCAAATTTAGAGATGCGCAAGGTCCTCATTGCGTTGTTTGGACAGAATAGACAAACACTTAGACAAAATTTCAAAAAGAAGGTTTGAGCAAAATTTTGAAGGATAAAAGATAAAGCATTGCTATAGCCACGAATTAACTAAGTGTTAGTTAGAAAATACAAAGTGTGGGAAATGTTACTAAGTGTATGCATATTATACATCATGGCAGCACAATGAATAACGCAAAAAGAAAGATTAAGAATATCGCAAAGTTGACAAAGGATGATAAAGAAGAGGCCAAGCCATATGGATAGAATTGTTACTTAGTTGTATTGAAAATTAACTAAGTATACAAGTAAGTACAAATAAAGCAATACAAAAGTTTTTGCCTGTACAAAGAATCAAAGAATTTAGATTAAACATAGAAAAAGAATGAATTAAATAAAAATAACGGAATGGCCGCAAAAAAATGTAAAGATTATTGAGGAGCAAGAGGTTCTAGAGAAGGGTTCGAATGTGGTACTTGAAGAGCTTCTGCAAAAATCAAATGCTACTTGAGATGCGGAGGAACCATGGGTCCATGAAGATATGCTGTCACAAAATTAAAATACTCATGGCTGCGCTCTGCTATCTGTCTTTGGTACAGGTGAATCGTATAAGTGTTGTGCTGAATATTGATCAACACCTGCCTTGTCATGGCAGAACTGCATTGTAAATCGTCGACTTGCTCAATTACTGCATTAATTCTCTGGCCGAAGAAGGCTTGTTGTTGAGAGAAGAGCTCTTGCTGTTTGGCGAAGAGTTGTTGTTGTTGGGCAAGAAGGGATCACATATCTTCTAATTTAGTAGCCAAGGAAGCAACAGTGGGTTGTGCCTGCGATGCCTCACCATCGACGTTTTGGGGTTGGGTAGAAGTGCCTTCACCCAAATCGTGTGGGTTATCAACATGCGACGATGGAAGGGGAAGTTACGGTGATGATGCTGAAGGCGATGATAGGGCTGTTGGGTATGCGGTTGGAGAATCTAGGGGAAGGAAAAGATTGGTAAAGTGCTCAGGAAAGGGAGAAGAAGGTTTGCGGGAGGGCTTGAAGGGCAAATTATAAGGGTAAAGGGTCCAAGGGTTCTGGATTTTCATTGTTTAATCTTGGATTTTCTCCTTTCCCTTGTTCGTCTTGCGCTGTTTTTGGCTTGGGCTCTTACGGTGCATTCAATCAATGTTGACTCTTAAAGGGAGCTCAAGGCATGTGGGGAATTCTTTGAGGAGTAACCTCAAAATCTTGAATGTTTATTAGGCTGTGAACTTCTGCCATTGCTTTTGATCAATGCCACACCCAGTGATAGGCATAAACTTGAAACCGTCCATGGGAAGAAGTACTGCCTCTTATGTGCCCACAAAACCTCGAATTTGTTCTTGCGATCAACTGGCTCACATCGATTGGAATGTGGTGTGCAATGCAATATGAGGCCATGACTCGATCCCTCGAATGTTTTGTCATGGGAAGTTGGGATCAGTCGCCGTTTGACCAAATAAACCCAAAGCCGTGCCTCAGGGAGCATGTCTTGGACACTAGGGTTTTGATGCTTTAAAGAAACCGTCCACTTAGTGTTCGGTTGCGTTAATACTCGCATCGCATCTTCTATCAGCTCTTCAGTGGGATCATCAATGATTTTGTTGCCAGGTGCATCGGGGTTATCCTTCATCTGGTACAGTTCATTGATGTCCTTTGCGCTGAAAGACACCACTTGCCCTTTTATGGTCACCACATCCTTGGTGCCATGTAATCATCCGTGGTAGAAGTCGTGCACTACCTCTGGAATAACAATGGATGGGCACTGGCAAAATGTGTCCCACCCATGTTTTACGATCACGCTCGTAATCAGGTCTGGTAGTGGCATTGGCGTAGGGAAAAAGCCCATCTCCATCAATAAGTCATCGTTCTCCTTTTTTCTTGATGGACGTACATTTACCAACGTGGGCTTGCTACTCTCTTCGACTACTTTGCCCTTTTCATTGGTCAACGCAAGGCGTGATTTCTGCCTTTGTTTTCTTTCTCACTCCTTGCATTGTTCCTCTTTTTCCTGTTCAGCAAGTTTTTTTCCTTTCTTCTTTGTTAAGCGCTGCATGTTTGCTTGGCGCTTCTTCTCCTTCTCTTCCTTCTTCTTTTCCTCTTCTTCTGCCTTTTTTTTCTTTTCTTCTTCTGCCTCTTCTCTCTCTTCTGTTTCAAACTCTCTTTCAAACTGCTCGGAGGCCACCAAAAGGTGTTGTTCCTCTTCGAGCCTTCTTATCTTCTCGATTCTCGATATTTCATTATTGCAGTGCATCTCCTCATCTTGTAATCTTTTCTTTCGACTACCTTCTGCGATGATGAGTTGTGCCCTTGCCATTTTTTCCTTCTTCTCTTCTTCCACTTTTCTCCTCTTCTCTTGCTCTTCTAATGCGTCAATCAAAATTGGAGGGTTCACGGTTGACCCTTGCGGTGCATTCTCCTTGCGACACCGCATCAAGGGGGTAACATCTCCTTCTTCTCCTTCGTCAGTTGCAACTATTTGCATTGTTTCAGTTTGTACTGTTTCTGTAAGTTACACTGATTCCCCCTTGTCCTCCCTTACGGAGGTGGATTCACTGTCCAGCTCTGGGCTTGCAGCCCTCTTTTTCCTTTCTTCTTCCTTCTTCAAGCGCCTTTCCTCCCGCCTGTGTTCTTTTCTCTCACTCTTTTCTTGCTTTTTCTTCTCTCTGGCCTCCTCATCTTCTTCATCCTCCTTCTCTGCTCTGCTTAGATGGGATGGCTCATCTTCTCTGGCCTTCTTTTTCTTACTCTTCTTTTTCTTCTTCTCTTCAACCTCTTCAAGTTTCTTGTCGCTGACGTTTCCTCCAAAGCGACTTTGATGGGTCCTTCATAAGATTCTACTTGCATAGTTTCCTTTGGATCCTCGATGACTAGAGCGCTTCTCCTTGACTCCTCTTTCGTCACCTCCTCCGTAGGCAGTGGTTGGTTCACAACCCCAGCCTTAGGAAGTCCTTCTCCTTTCTCCAGGTTGCTGAGAATGCTCCCAAACACCTCCTTATTGTCTTGTCTCTTTTTCTCACTTTTTGAGGAGAGTGTTGGTGTTGGGAGTGGGGTGCTTTCAGAACTCTGTCCCCTCTTGAACTGGAGTGGCCTGGCTGCTAAGGGGTTTTGCTGGGGTTTTTGGCAATTCGAGGAATAGTCTGTGGCTGAGCAGTGAGACGACGACTGGCAGCAAGGAATGCTGCCTCTCGCATGGTAAGCTGGGTTGCCGAAGGTGATGAAGGTGAAAAAGATGGTTGGGAAGTTTGGTCTGCTATGGATGCCAGAGTAAAAGAAAACTGGAAATCGTTAGGGTTTTGGGAAGGAAGAAAAGTTTGGTATGCAGAGACGATTTAGGGTTTCTTTTTGCAAAATGAAGCAAGTAAACATCCTAAGACGAAGAAAACCCGCTCTTATAGGTTAGGCCTTGATGGGCCAAACGCAGATTCTGTAGTGGCAGGCCTCGAGCTACTAAAAAAGCCTGTCGTTTGCACTCCTCACATTTATAAAGTTGTAAAGTCGTACGTCCTTTCAACTACAAATTCATCATGTCCTTGGAAGCTGAAGCGATTAGACCTCTCAGTTTGCAAAAAGAATTTTCTTTGAAGTTTTATTCGAATGGGTGCAAGGTAAAGAATTAACGCAATGAATTCATCAATGAAAATGCATCTTTGCAGAGGACGGGCAACAACACATGTATTCCCACAACATACCCCTTAACTCAATGCATTTCTGGAGGACGGGTGCACGGTATTTCTACCAACGCATCACTACCTCAACATAGTGCATCTTTGCTAAGGATGGGCAAAGAACACATACGAGCGCAACACACCCCTCAACGCAATGTATTTGAGTTGGATGAACGCAAAGTGTATCTTGTTGGTACAAGACGCACCCATTAATGCAATGCATACTGGGTGTTGATTGTTTTGTTATTAAAATTTTATTTTTATTTCTATTATTATATTTTTATTTTCTTTCATCAATGCAAGCCATAAAGACCTTGCGGTAATTATTTTCTTCTTATTAACCAATCATTCACCAAGTTTGAGAATAACACATTTATGACAGAAAGTTAAAGAAATTAAAGAGAGTACAGAAATGAATGCAAGAGAATTAAATGAATCATAAATTCATAAAGCATTAAAAGATAAATGGAATGAAGCAGTAAATGACAAAGTTTGTAAATCAATAAAGACAGGAATTTAAAAGAAAGCATGTAAACTTAGAATTGAGATATGGACCGGAAGATAGTTTCCTTTTTTATGAACGCAATCCACACCTCCACAGGAGGTCCAACTTAACTGCCCAATGTCTTCAGGAACATTGCTCCTTTTCATAAGATCCCGGGGCTTCAGAATTACTGGGCAACGTCCTAGGTGTTCTATTTCGAAGTTCGGATGCAGCTGCGCCATTTGAACCTCCAACTTTTTTATTGAAGATGCCTGCGCCTGCATCACCGCATCATTTTTATCCATGTATTGCTTGAGCAGGGCCTTCAATGAATTACTAAAGGTGTTTGAAGATGAGGGTTGTTGATTGTGCGATTACCTTTGTTGACCCTGATTCTGATTGTGGTGAAAAGGTGGAAGGTTTCCTTGATTCCCTGAATTGTTATTCTGATGGTTACTTGGCCCACCTTGGTTCTGATTCCCTCACCAACCGAAGTTAGGGTGACTCCTCCAACCAGGATTATACGTGTTGCTAAAGGGGTTATTCTGAATTGCACATACTTGCTGCATGTTCGATGGGCACATTTTCGCTGCATGGCCTCCTCCACAATTAACGCAACTAATTGCGGCCACTTGTGCCGGCGCATTGGATTGTGCTGTTGTTTGGGAGAGGGCACCTTGATTAAGCACCATCGACTGGAGGATAGAGGTTACTGCGGCCATTTGGGCGGCCAAAGTAGTCATTGTCTCTGCAGGGACAATGACATTTTCATTTCTTCTTCTTTCAGAGTCTCTTCCTCCATATCCATCGTCTACCCAGTCATCCATATTCTGCGAGATACGGTCAAGGATAACCTTGGCCTCAGTATATGTCTTATCCATAAAACCTCCTGCCGCGGAGGCATCAACAATAGTCTGCGTTGATCTGTTCAGGCCATTATAAAAGGTCTCCATCAGAACGCAATCGGGTATCCCGATATGCGGACAATTTTTCACCAGCCATCTGAATCGCACCTAAGTGGTGCTAAAGGTCTCATTATCCATTTTTTCAAAGTTCAACACGTCCTTCCATCGCCTTGCATTGATAGTAGGAGGGAAGAACTTCTTCATGAACCGTTCAACCAACTAATCCCATGAAGTAATCTCATTTGGCTTCAGTGAATGAGCCCACCTCTTGGTCTCATCCCTCAAGGTGTAAGGGAAGAGATATAATTTGATACCTTCAAGGGTAACGCTAGGTATTGAGAAGTTGCTACACATTTCAATGAAACTGGTTAGGTGGGCATGTGGGTCCTCACCTTACAGACCCCCAAACTGCCCCGCATTCTAGATCATTTGGAGCATGACCGGTTTGATCTCAAATCTTGCGTTCTCCTTGACGATCGACCTTAAAATTCTGGGGGAAATTTCATATAGATTGGGTGCCGCATAGTTTCTCATCGGAATGTTGCGGTCAGTGGCAAGAAAAATGGGATCTTGCACTGGTCCTGTCTCTTATACACATCTAGATGTGTATAAGAGACAGGAATGTTGCGGTCAGTGGTATGGAAAACTGGATCTTGCACTGGTTGTCCCATCCCTTGATTTTCTGCAGGAGCCACATTGTCATTATTATTATCTGCCATGTTGGCCTTCTTACGACTTGCTCGGTTCTGGCGTGCACTTGGCGAAATGTATGCTCGATCTCTGGGTCAACTCGAATTCTGGGTCAGTCCCAGTACTCATTAACTGTCAGACTACTCTCCGCGATGAACAGCCAGTACAAAGAGATCTGTCTTGCAAAATATCACAAACATACTCAACAATAACCGTTACCAATCCCTGGCAGCGGCGCCATAAACTTGATAATAAAGAATTTATCTTATGTCATACAACGCATGGATGATTATAATGCAAGTTTATGACATATGTTACTACATCTAGATGTATGCGTTATTAATGAAATGCTGGTAGTATGCTATGCGTTGTCACAAGTTTCCTTGCATTGAAACCAAGTATAATTTCATCGCAAGTTTTTCGGAGTGATCCAAGGTCGAACACAGGGATTGCGTAGTTAATGCGTTACGTTCGTGATATATGCGATCGAAGGTTTTTCAATTAATAAAAAGTGTGTGTGTGTACAAGTATCTAAAATTGCAGTAAAGTAAAATATTGCGGTAAAGTAAAGTTGCGATAATAAAGTAAAGTGCATAAAAGTAAACCTAAGCTAATATGATACAAGATACATGATACTGAGTTTGAGACTGACTGTGAAGATTATACAAAGGGTCGTGTTATGTGGTGGTAAGTCTTTATGTATGAAACAGAGATAGAAAGGGTAATTAATATAAACATCGCAAGTTCATTAATTGCGTTAAAGATATAACTCTCGGTGATCGGCCGTGTTCCTACATCTCTGTGGTGAAACAGGGATGAACGTAATGAATGCAAGGTTGCTTCCATCTCTAGAACTACTTCTCACTTTAGTTAACATATTCTTCCAACCTTCTCTCGACAGAAGGAATGGCATCTTCACTTCTGCTCTCACAGGTGAAGATGCTGTCTAGCATGCTTTAGCTAAACATATTAATTTCTTTAGCACAGATTAATTTACTTGTTAGATTCATGCTAATTACCAAGGAATTAAGAAAACATCATGGAGAAAGTGATTAATGGAGGAACGGAAATAGACAGAAAGATGGAGATGAAAATGATCATGACATTCAATACTAATATTTAACGTCTGATACATGGTGCGAGACTAAGAAGATGAATACAATTGATTATAAAGAGATAGAACAAATACAAAAAAGTTCCAACGTCTTGACACAGATCTAGACGGTGGATTTGCTTACTGGCGGATGGAGTGAATGTAGAGAAGAGCTTCCCTCTCAGGCTTGCTCGTCCGGTAGAAGTGACCTTGGTACAAAGCTTCCACGGTGGGGATTGAAAGGATTTGCCCTGAGACTCACCTCTTGGCCTTGTCTCTTAAATCTTCTCCTATCAGACTCTTCAGACCGGTCTCTCTTTCAATATACAAATATGAAAATATGTCCGTATCAAGTATATTTTCCAATAGAATTTCAGAGGCTATTTATAGGCTTAGCTTTGACTCTCTGACTTGTGGACTCCACTTTATTGTTATGAAAATTTCGAAAATGGTGGAGTGAATATTCCTTCTGTTACGCGATTAATCCCGTCAGAAATGCACAACGGTCAGCTGTACATGTGTCTGGATCCTTCGCAATTGCATTGCGCTTTTGCATCTTCAATCGTTTGCCCGCATGCGGAGTTGTTTTTTAATTATCACATGTGGTTGAAGTTGCGTTGATTGCTTAGCTCTTGATCGATTGTCACATGCGCAGTCGTTGCGTTGACTGTCTATTCATTTTTGAATGATTGGCGCAATGTGATGTAGATGCGTTGTTCTTTTTCTCTTGAGCCATGAACGCATGCGGTGACTTGATTTCCTGCAAAACAAACTTGAAATATCCTTTTCTACCATCGCAATGGTGTCAGTGGGTGTATTAACGATAATTTATAATTCTTGCATTTCTTTTTGGCCGCAATATCTAAATAAAGCAGAATAAATAAATTTCTCTACAATTGACGCAACTTTCCTTCCTTTTGGCTGCAATATCTAAATAAAGCAGAATAAATAAATTTATTTCAAAATGTTATCAATGGACATACCTTGAATGAGACAATAGAGAAGTTTAACTCAATCTTAGGTCACATCGGTCAGTCTGAGTATAGGCATCAATCTGGAACATACAAAAGCATGCCTGATTTGACCTACTACAGACATGTTCATAGATCTAAATCTAACTGCAACCCCATTAGAACGTCTCCACTGAGCTCCTTGCCCATAGAGGGCTTCTATAATCTCTTGTTCATCTAGTGGTTGAGATAGAAATCGACCATACTAATCATCAAATTGAGCTAGACTGAAGGTTTCATTAATTCTGGAGGAAGAGAAAGAGACTTTAACACCTCTCACTAACGAGCCATCTCTGTCGAGGTCAATGTTGGCGTAGAATTCTCTTACTAAAGGAACGACAACCTCACTAGGATTAGCTACTAGATTTTCCCATCCTTCCTCCCATATTTCGAAAGTGATTTGAGGATAGAAATTTGGCTCTAAGGTCAAAGCTCTTTCTGGTACTAGGTTCCTAAGAGCTACCACTTGATGGTATCCACTCTCAACCCCTTCAGAAACAAACCTAGGGTTATTAGACTCGAGTTTTAGAGGAGAATCCCTACCACTAGAACTGGCAACTTTCTTTCCCTTCTTCGGCTTAGGACCCATGAAAAATATTCTAATTAAAGATCACAAAATAGGGGTTAAAGCCTAAGAGAATCCTAATTCACTCATCTAATAGATTTCTCAATCAAAATAATCTCACACCACTATTTGATTTAGCTACCTACAAATAGAAAAATCCCAATCATTTTATTTCTAATTATCCAAGATTCAACAATTCAAAAACAAAATAATTTCTTCCAAGCAAGTCATGCATCCATTAAGCAAAACTCAAATACTCATCAAGCACAACACAAATACAACCTAGATAATCATCAAAGAGTTTAAACAAAAAGGAATGCATTGCCTTGGTTTGGTTGAAGCCTTTGTTTGAGAGGAAGAGAAAAAGCCCTAAAAATGGGTATTTTGGTGAAAACCCCAAAAATTTCAAGGACGAAATCCTTGAAAAGTGATGAAAATGATGAGATTTGGAAGAAAAGTTGCTTGGATTTGGAGTTGGGAATGAAAATCGATGAGGGGTGGGAAGAAATTTGAGAGAAAATTAAGTTTGAGAAGAAGGATTTCGAATAGGGCCTTCTTTAAATGACTGAAACTGCTTTAAATTCGAGTTTTTGTCTCATAGCGTCGCGACGCTACTCACAAAGTGTTGTGATGCTACTCACACAGCGTTGCAATGCAGTGCCCTAATTTTTTTTTTTTTTTTCTGAAATAGAAATTAAGACTATCCTAGTTTTATTAAGAACAAAAAAGTAAAAAAATCTACAACTAAAATTAATTAAAAAAATGGAAATTAAAACTATAAGAAAACATGTTTTATTTTTGACATCTGGCTACCTCCCGGAAGGATAAATTTTTAACATCGATTACTCAACGTGACTCGTCTTTTACGCTTTTCAAGGTACATAAAAATTTTCATACTTCTCCAGCCTCTCTTAAATGAATCTATATAGCCTGAAAGGGCTATAAAAGAACTCACCCGTTGACGAGAACCAGACAGGTCAAATTTGGGTTTTCTAATATTTGGTAAAAAAAGAGAAAATGAGAAAATCAAAAGACTCAAATGACTCAAAAGAGTCGAAAGAAAGAAAAGACTCAACAAACTCATAAAGAAAATATGAGTAATAATCAAAGATGCAAGAAATACCAGGACAAAGTATGGCTCTAGGCTTGAAAGCCTCTAATTGTTTTACCTGAGATTCCTTAAGGTGTGGTACGGGCTAATACTTATCCTTACTTACTTGTGCTGAAGATAGCGTGGGATACATCATCTTCATTGTTGATCCAGGAAAGTTATTTATGCTTCATTTTTAGATTATGCAACAATAAAAGGAAGAAAATGCATCAGTCATGGTTAAGTTTATCCAAAAAAATCAAAGTTGCGCTAAGCTACTTCAAACACACCCGCTGACCGCATTCATGGGCAAAGTATGCCAAAGTTTGTGTCTTGTAGGAAAGCAGGGATCATCACATGCGCCAAATACTCAAACAATGCATACCTCAGGATTTCTGAAATCGTACAATAGATATTATGACATACGTCCTAATCGTTGACCATGATGCAACGCTGACATTCTCACCTACCTCGAAAAATGATAGCAACTAATAAGAGCGGGAGTTTTAAGGTAGACAAGTGCATAGCTATATAAATAGAGCCTCAACACTTCAAAGTAGGGGAACAAGATCAGAAAAAGCCTAACTTTGCAGGGAACCTTCTATTCCAAAATTTCCAATCCTTATATAGAAGGCCATCGGAGAATTAACCTAAGAAGGAAGTTCACCACTCAACTCCACTCATCACATCAAGCCGGAAAAATTTCACCATCAATATTTTGTGTCAAGAGATTGACATTGATCACATAACCATTCCATTTTATCTGTATTATCATGTTGTAGAACCTCATTAGCTAAGACATTAGCTAATTTGTGTATGAACTATTTACTATTTAATATTATTGGCATGTTCATCTCTATTCTTATCCATGTTCATCCATCTTTCATTTATTCACTCATGAGTCACTAACCCTTAGGGTAAGGGGGAAGGTTAATCTCATGATTTAATCCATATATTAAGACGCTATCGTGTTTTCTTAACATATGTTGTAAGGTATACTCACTTGCAAAAGCAAGGATGAGTATGACGATCAACTTCTTGAAAGAGACAAATGATAGAACCTGTTAAGCAAAGCAAGAAGTACTTCTAGAGATAGAAATAACCTTACGTTCCACAACACTTCCTTTTTCACATCATAGAAATATGACTAGTGAGGTAACCACCGAGAGGTGTGCTCCAATTGGAAGTAGGAACCATGATAGTATCTTCAATGTGGTTTATCAATTTATGAACAACCTTCCCCCTAGCCCATCCATTTTCATAGAATCTGTTCATTAGTTTGCCGCATCACTCATCCATTTACCTCCTGCATTTAGTAAGCTTTCCGAGACTTAATGTTGTATTGCCGCATTTTACTTATCACATCACCAAATGAATGCATCTTTTGACATCATCGCATGATTTACTAACTTTTAACACTATCGCATCAAATACCCATGTTTGACCTTAGGTCATCCTAAGATACTCGTTGTTAGGTTACACTTGGCTTACTAACGAGAAAACTTGTGATAAGTGCATGACCCTTAAGATTGATTGCACACAACCGTTATCGCATAGTCTTGTTAACTTCGAGATTAACGCATCTATTTACATAATAGCATGGTGCTGTGCCTAATTCCGGAGAGCCTAGGAGTCACAAGCATGGGAAGCATATAGAGCAAAAGTATCATCTCATCCGAGAGATTATGCATTGAGGAGACGTGATTGTCACACAAATAGCTTCAAAGCACAAAGTTACTGATCCCTTTACAAAGCCTTTCACGACTAAGGTGTTTAAGGGTCACCTATAGATTATGGGTCTATGGGACAGGCCATGTCTAGATTATGACTATGACAAGTGGGATATTTGTATTGGGCGCATATTATGCCCTAGTTTATTTTTTTTGTACTTTGTATTTTGACTATATTGTACACCCCACTAGCTTTAGGTCAAGTGAGAAATTGTTGGGTTGATGCCCTAAATCTTGTAGGATTCTATAGTTTGTAAATTTATTGAACAAACTCATTGTTTATTTAATAAAACATATGATATTTTATTCAAACTCATTGTCTATTTAATAAAATATATGATATTTTAGTCCATTTTTAGTTGCACTAACCACAAACCAATAAACTAACATCCAAGGTTATCTAGTAACTTAAACATATATGTAGAGACATACGTGTGGATCATGTTTAAGTGATAATTTAAATGGTCTGTAGTAGATGGATAAGGTTGGGTACCTTATCCTTGTGCACTACGAGTGTGGCCTGCTTTGTAGATGTTACAATTGTTGTAAAGTGCTACAAATGATCTGATCCTGATCATTCATGTATAGAGATGTGAGCGTGGATATTCTATACAAAGGAGTTTGTATAAGAGCGGACCATGAAATATTTAGTCTCATTATATAATACCATTCATAATAGAGACTAACATTTTATCAGGATGATCATAGGTAACATGACCTAAATCCTAAGTGAGTTGTGAATGTTGGGGATGATGCCCTAAACTCTCGTTGGGTCCTGTAGTTTGTAAACACCTGTATCGAACAAACACTTGTGATGTAATAATATATGATATTTTATTCACTGTTGTCTATGAAACATGAGATGTTTTGTTTTCTTTACCACAAACCAATAAACTAAGATCCCTGATTGTTGTAACTTAAGCATGTATGTGGAGACATACAGGTGGATCATGCCTTAAGTGATAACCAAAATAATTTGTAATATATGAATATAGGAGGGAAACTATATCCTGATGACACTATGGATGCAACCGCTTTATAGATAGTTCTAAGTGTTGTGACGTGCTACAGATGGTCAAATTCTGATCATTCATATGGAGACATGCGAGCGGGGGCGTCCTATACAAAGGAGTTTGTATAAGATCGGACCACGAAATGTATAGTCTCGTTATATAACGCCGTTCATGGCAGAGACTTCACTTCACTAGGATGACCATAGGTAACATGACCTTAATTCTGAGTGAGTTGGGAACTCCTGCCTTTGAGGGCGGTCCTTTGATTTGCATGGTGCGAGTGGCCAAATTGCTGATGACGGGCAGAAATGCACGTCATTATAGGCCTTTTATTTAGAATTATGAGTGCTATTAAGAAGAATATGCGACGATTATGTTAGGAATTCATGAGAAATGAGTTTGCGTCGATCGACACTAAGAACCTCAGCTAACCCACTATTATGCGTTCAATTGTTTATTTTTGTAGCAATCGCAGAAATCGAACGCATACGCGGGAGCAGGCTATCATGGAGACGATCGCATGTGCGATCGTATACGCTCGATGCATGAATATTGTGCCCATCTACCGCATGCATCCATCACATGGATGTTGCGGCCATCAAACGAATGCGGTCATTGCAGAGAGAATACGGTTACATAATGATGACCATGATAGAAGGGTGACCGCAAGGTTGGTGGAGTGCAACATGAACGCATACCTTGGGAGTATCAAAAGATGATGTTGACATTTCACCTTCCACGCCGTTAGCAGAAGAGATTCAGAAAAGGACCATCACGCCGCGAGTGTCAAATTCAGAGTAGGTCCATTAATGCTGTCGGCGATCAAGCTCTATAAATAGAAGACGATGAGCAGAATTTCCAATCATCCAAGTTTCTACCTTAGGGTGGATCCTTGTGATCCAGACCAAAGCATGAGAAGATAGCTTGAAAGTTCTTCATCTCCTTCATCCATTCCGAGTGACGACTGAAGCCTTCGTCGGAGTTAGAGCTCGAGAGAGTCAACTCCACCGCCCGTCTATGGCACCACCGGCAGCCTTGACACACATTTGCTGGAAGCAAGACATTGCTTCCAGCTGGTTCTTCCATTTCTCTTCTTTTCTTGTATTGTATTACATTTTGGCTTAAGAAATTAATACATTTTGTGATCAATGCATTTCTATATTTCCTTCGATTCCATCTCCATCTTCATTTACTTAATATCCCTTACTTTCATTGCATCATTGAGTTAGATTACAAGAGTATCGCATACTTAATCACGTGACATAGAGATATGAAGCATGTAGCAAACCACCAGGAGGTATGCGCTGCACGAGTGTTGTGAGAAAACCTTATTTGCTTAATATGAAGCTGTGGCAACGCTTGTCTATAAGCGGACACAATGCTTGTCTATGAGTACAATCAGCAGCAACTAACTGCCTGGGAGGGTAAGTGGTTGGTCGCATTTAGCAATGTAAGCAAGTGTTCACTAGAGATAGGAATAATCTTACGTCAGCCAGGTTTATGCAATTACCTTGTCTTATGAGTGCATCATTCATCATTTAGGCATACTTGGGAGAGTAGTCTAAAACCCAAATCTAAGACTCGAGAGAGCGGATTGGATCGCATAAGCAAGAATGGGGAACTTAGGAATAAGTTTCGTTTGCTATTACACAGCGTATGCACCCTACGGATAGGATATTGCTTGCGTCCAGAAGTAGGATACGGTGGTATGTGGTCATCTTGTTAATGTGTGGGAGCACATGAGTAGGAATAGAGACTTAGGAATAAAGCCTCTCGACACTATCGCATATACATCGCATGCGTCCTAGAATTAGGCACAAGTGTGTGTAGCATGATCACATAGCTTGCACTGGCTGGGGTTTCCCTTACGGTTAAGCTTAGTGTTGCAGTGAAGACATCCTCACCTTTTTAATTTATTTTTCCATGCATTTTACTACGCGTCAACCGTTGTCGTGTCTCTACCTCTCATTCATACTTCCACTGCTTTGTTTGTTAGTTAGGAGTAGGCGTAGTGCTTAGCTTATCACCCCCCATCATTCTTTTATTTATCAGCCGCAAACACAATATCACATCCCTTTTAGCTACAAGTCCCTGAGTTCGACCTCGGACCACCCAAGAAACTTGCATTCTCGTTATACTTGGTGAGAGCATAAGAAAACTTGTGACAGGAACGCATGGTCATTGCATATGAGATCAACACATACATTTCATTCCAACACATGACCACCGACGTATGAGAATAAACGCATAACCTAAGACATGCATCGCATAATTGCATTCTTCCTAATTTTACGTCACCAATTGCCGACTCAAACCTACCACTTTGGGGATTCATCTGGTTGGAGAGCTGGGAACTCAGTTACACAAGATGGAATTCACTCCTTCCTTGAAGTATGGGTAAGTAGATAGATTTCTCCCTTGAGGGCTGATTTTGAGGCTTGAACGATGTGGTGCCATACACCTTCTCATGGTTCGAGAAGTGTCTACTTATAGTAGGACTATGAGATATTGTTCATTAGAGGGATCGGTGGTACTTAAGGAGTTAGATGTAACTACTGGGGAAAAATGGTAAATTGGCCCAGCTGTACTTACGAGCATTTGTGAAGGGTTATCGTACTGTTGATTGGTTATATCCGATAGACACAGAAATATATCTGTGGTGAAAAGAGTGCAGCTGTCGGTCTTTAATGGAGTGCCTGGCAGTTAACGGATGGTGGATCTCATGGCTAAAGAGTTTAGCCAGCTATTCACGTACCGTTGGAGCTTCAAGTTATAGGTTCATAAGGTCCCCTTGGTAGCTCAATGGATTCAAGTTGAGAATCAATTTTTGGGTCAATTTGAAGTGTTCAAATTGACAAGAGGGAGTTTGATTATATATGATATAGTTGACATGATGTATGAGATACAATAATTGGAAGAAAATGATATAAATATGATTTATATCTAGTAGAGGAGAAAAGAACTATAGTTTAAATGTTGCATATGATGTGATATTAAAACTATAGGTTATAAATATAATATGATAAGTTAGTTATTATATTTATTTATAATTAAAACAATTATAAGTTAATTGTTGGTGGTTTTCACAATAACCGTGCGTAAAAAACAATCTCCCCACTTGTCCTAAAGCGAGTGGGATGTACATTATAACAAGTACAAAACAATAAACTAGGGCACTAAGGCCCAATACAAAAATCTCCCACTTGCCTTAGTCCAGCCATGGGCGGTCCCGTAGACCCATGCTCTGAAGTTAACCCTAAAAAACTATAGTCATGAGAGCCTTCGTAAACGGATTAGTAATGTTGTGCTCTGAAGCGATCTTCGTGACTATCATGTCCCCTCGATGCACTATCTCGCGGATGAGATGATACTTTCACTCTATATATTTATCATGCTTGTGACTCCTTGGCTCCCTGGAGTTCACCACAACACCACTATTATCACAATAGAGGGTGATGGGCCTAGACATGTCTGGAACAACTTACATATCAGTCAGGAACTTCCTAAGCCAAATGACTTCCTTAGCAGCTTCACAAGCTGCTACATATTCAGCCTCCATCATGGAGTCGGCGATGCACCCCTACTTAGTGCTTCGCCATACTACAACTAATGCTTTATTTTTATGAAGTGTATTATGGATGATATGCATTGATGAAATTGCGTTGTGCACTTAAGTTTCCTCAGCGGAATCCAAGTGTAAATTCCACTGAGTTTCCTGGTAAGTTCAGGGTCGAACACAGGGACTTGTGAAAACAGGTTGCGTTGGTGATTTTTAGGAAAGCTTTGTGGTAACCAAATAAATAGATTGTTGGTTTGTTGTTAATGAGAAAATAACAAATGGGGCAGATTTGACAAAAGTCAGCTGTATGATAGATGCACTGAGTATGCGATGAACGGGTTGAGAGATCTTTAGCTAGCGTTACTTGGGAATGCATCAGACTATGCGATCATGCTACAACCATGCACAACAAATCATTTTCCAATGCAAATACGATGCTCCTAAGTTTAGGACGCATGTGTTAAATGCAAAAGTGTCCATAGAGCTTATCCTTAAGTCTCTACTCTTGTCCTATGCGATGATGCAAAAATACATAAAAGCCAGGTGACCGCATACAATCATATCCTATCTCCAGGATGCATACGGTGCGTTGATAACAAATAGTGCTTATTCCTAAGCTCCTATCTCTTGATTATGCGTTCTAATCTGACTCTCTCGAGCCTAGATTCTAACCTGACCTTCCCAAGCCTAGATCCTGTCCTTAGACTACCCTCCCAAGTATCTCTAATAGACGAATGAAGCATACATAATACAAGATAAATGCATAGAATGAAGATTCCCTAGTTGTGCTAGCTAAATGCTTCCAACCCATTCAACTAATTTAGCTACTCATGCGTAAATAATAAAGAGTGAACAAATATAGAGAAGTGGATTCCATTTCGATAAATGAGTGGAGTACAAAATACAATGGAAGTTAAAGGTAGAGAGCCTGGTAGCAATTCCTTGCTGACCGAGGCTTTTATACTGTAAATCTCTATTCGGTTCCAAAGATGTTCCTGCTTCCACAGGCGTCGACCCTCTCTCTGTCCTTGAAGCTTCCGGCGCTCTCCCATGCTTACCGAAACGATCTGTCGGTACAACCTCCTCTCTCGTGTTTGCCTTAAAACGAAAGAAAACTATGAACAAAGGCGTGAACTTGTGGAACTGAATAACTGATCAACCCCTTTTCTGAAGGCTGCCCTTGGTATTTATAAAACATCTAGGGTGAAAGGTGGCTTCTCTCTCATGATTGTACAAATGGGACGGCTTTAATTCCTGACTGATGCGCCGAATATTTTTCACCAAAAAGCTGAATGCACTTGTGATCGTTATCGACTGTCAACTTAATTCGGATTCGACCGTCATCAGCTTTCTGTCCCATCGTGATTAATTAGCCTTTCACCCAAATGCGCCCATCATGTTGCGTTGACCAAGTTACGGCAATCCTTCTCGAGCAAATATTTGCGAGCATAATCATCGTAAAGCCTTGCGGTGAAGTTGTGCTTGACCAATGATTTCCTATGATCGCAATTTCCGCCTTGCGTCAACGCATTTTCTGCACAAAAATCAACTGTTCCTATGCGTTGAATGCATGCGACCGCAATATTATGAAATTGATGCTTAATGGATGCAATTTAACATATTTTATCAACGCAAGCTTGTTTAAGAATTTAGCATTATGATAACGTGAAATTCTGCCCATTATCAACAACCCCCTCTTTCTTTCTACTTTTTTAGTTCCATACACAAGCATGTAGCCCTTCTTTCTACGAAGATACTTGAGGACGTTCTTGACTACAGTCCAGTGACCTTGTCCTGGATTAGATTGATACCTACTGATGTCTGGTCTAATATATAGCATCGCATACATTAAACTTCCAACGGCATATGCATAGGGAACCCGTCTCATCTCCTCAACCTCTTAAGGTGTCTTAGGACACATTTCCTTAGAGAATGTAACTCCATGCCTGAAAGGCAGTAGGCCCCTTTTGGAGTTCTACATCAAGTACTTGAGCAACATCTTGTCAATGTACAATGTCTGAGACAACGCTAGTACTTTGTTCTTTCGATCCCAAAGATCTGAATACTAAGAACAAATTGAGCCTCTCCCAAATCTTTCATTTGGAATTGGGTCGCAAGCCAGTTTTTAACTACAATCAATAGATCTACATCATTTCCAATGAGTAGGATATCGTCTACATACAACACTAGGAAAACTACTGAACTGTTGATGATCTTCTTGAAGACACAAGGCTCATCAACATTTTGGTCAAAGCCATACGATTTGATCGCAGTATCAAACCGAATGTTCCAAGATTGAGATGCCTATTTCAGTCCATAAATGGACTGATTCAGTTTGCAAACTTTTTCTCTTGACCTTGGGCAATGAATCCCTCGGGTTGCACTATATAAATGGTCTTCTCAAAATTATCATTCAGAAAGGCAGTCTTGACGTCCATTTGCCAAATCTCATAGTCATAAAATGCGGCAATGGACAGAAGGATGCGGATAGACTTCAACATGGAAATAGGCGAGAAAGTCTTCTCATTGTCAACTCCCTCCACCTGGGTATAACTTTTTGCCACAAGTTTAACCTTGAAGGTTTGCATCTTCCCATTGGCACTCCGTTTCCTCTTGTAGATCCATTTACAACCTATAGGTTTTACCCCATTAGGCTGATCTACAAGATCCCATACTGAGTTGAAGTACATCGACTCCATCTCGAGATCCATGGCTTTTACCCATTCATCCCGGTCAACATCCTCTACTACCTTCTGATAAGACAACGAATCCTCAACCTTGTCATCGGCTACCATAGCTAGGATTTTCGTGAAATCCATATAGCGAACAGGTGGGTTTGCAACCCTCCCACTATGTCGAGGTTCCCTAAACTCTTGAAGTGGAACTGACCTACCAGATGAACTACCATCAACAACTCTTGCTGATGGAGCAGGCCCTTCAACAACTCTTGTTGAAGTTTCAGTAGTTTCATTGGAAAACTCAAGTAACACGATCTTACTACGTGGAATGTGCTCCCTCATATGATCCTCCTCCAGGAAGGTAACGTTCGTTGACACAAACACTATGTTTTCCATAGGATCATAAAAGTAACCTCCTCGTATACCTTTGGGGTAGCCTACAAAGAGGCACAACCTTAACCGTGGTTCCAATTTCTTTGGATTAGCCTCAAGCACATGTGCTGGGCAACCTCATATGCGAAAGTGACACAGAATAGCTTTACGCCTATTCCACAACTCCAAAGGTGTTCTTGCAACACTCTTGGAAGGAACATGGTTGAGGATATACACTGTAGTCTCCACTGGAAACCCCCAAAACGAGTCAGGTAAGGAAGCGTAACTCATGTCGACCGAACCATAACTCATCATCGACCGAACCATGTCCAACAAGGTTCTATTTCTCATCTCTGCTACACCATTCTGCTGAGGTATACCCGGTGCTGAGAGTTAGGAAACAATTCCATGTTTTATCAAATAGTTCTGAAACCTCGAACCTAAAAACTCTCTACCTCGATCCGATCGAAGTGTTTTAATCTGTCTATCCAATGCGTTTTCAACTTCAGCCTTGAACTCTATGAACTTTTCAAAGGATTCAGACTTCTGTTGCATCAAATAAACATACCCATATCGAGAGTGATCATCAGTAAAAGTGAGGAAATAATCATAGCCTCCCATGGCTTGCACATTTATCGAACCACAAAGGCCAGAATGTACTAACTATAAAGGCTCTTTGGCTCGATAACCTTTTCTAGTAAAAGGTCTTTTAGTCATCTTGCCTTCAAGGAAAGATTCGCACACTGGTAAAGAATTTTCCTCTAACTTTCTTAGAAGTCCATTCTTCACCAACCACTCAATCCTATTGAGATTGATGTGCCCTAGTCAAAGGTGCCAAATTTGGGCATTTTCTTTTGGAGAAACCTTTTGTCGTTTATTTTGAGTTATGACAGTTTTAAACATCTCTATGTTATGGAGGGAACTCGTTACTAACAGCCTTAACACATACAAGTTCTTTTCCAGATTTGCTGAACAGATTTCAACTCCATCTTTATGAGTAAACACTTTATTCAAATTAAAATTAAGAGTATAATTACACTGTATTAGACACTTTACAGAAATCAAGTTTCGCCTTAACTCGGGAACTACATAAACATCATTCAAAATGATAAACCTTTTTTATAAAGTCAACTGGAGCCTTCCCACTGCCATAGATGAGACGATGTATCCGGTGCCTACTCGCATCATCATATCTCTAGCCTCAAGCTACCGCTAGGATCTAATTCCCTGAAAAGAAGAACAAACATGATTGGTGGCCCCAGAGTCAATAATCCAGGTAGAATCATCATTCTCCACTAAACAGGTTTCTGAAACTAGTAAATCATATATACCTTGTTTTGCCTTAGCCTTTTCCTTTATCTTCTCCTTTATCTAGTGTGGACAATTCCGCATCCAATGCCCATCTTGGTTACAATAGAAACACTTTTCTTTACCACCGGGCGCTGGTCGCCTTCCCCGCTTAGCGACAGGCTATGGGTTAGCAGGTGCCTTCCCCTTCCCCTTACCACCCGTTTTCTTCTTCCACTTGGAAGCGTTAGAAGTAGAAGGTGTAGACTTCGTTCTGGAGGTCGAACCTTTATGGAATTTCTTTGATGACGAAGTAACATTTGCCTTACCAACCTTTTTCTCCTTACTTTTTAGCAAGAATTAGAATGTCTGCAGCTCGTTGAGGAGAGTTGTAAGGGTATAGTTCACTTTGTTCAGTATCGTATTATTGACAAAGTGCAGAAAGCTTTCTGGCAACGAGTGCAGGATGATGTTAACCTGACTGCCTTCATCGATGTGTGGCCCATTCATCTCCGCCACATTGAAATGGACCATCATATCCAGCATATGTTCACGAATAGAGGTGCCTTCCTCCATTTTGGAGTTGAAGATGCATTTCAGAGCTTCATGCTTGAGCTGTCCGGACGGTTGTCCGAATATCCCCTGTAAAGGACTCCATGATCTCATGCGTTAAGACCATAGGCTCATGCTTCTTGGCTAAAGCGTTGTTAAGACTAGCCAAGATATAAGCTCGGGCTTTTTCGTTTGCCTGTGTCAAACGTTCATAGGCCTCCCGAACATTTTGAGTGGCATTCTGAGGTGGAATAGGAGGACACTTCTCCGTAAGGACGAATCTCAAGTCATCGATGATCAAAATTGTTGTGATCATGTGTTCCAACTAGTGTAGTTCTCACCAGTCAATTTGTCGGTGCTTAATAGAGCCAATGTGGTTGTAGCCTGTTGAAAAATGAACAAACTTAATAAGTCTATGAAATACCACATTTTAACACCAATTTTAGTTTTAGCAAAATAGTTTCCATGTACCCTAAGTGAAAAGACATCTATTTCGCAATGATGCCCCGGTGAGGCAAGACAAACGTCACCGGTGGGGTGTTCAGATACCCCTTCACTGGGATGAGACACTCTCAACCATTAGGCAGAAATAACTCTTGTACCCTAATAGTCACCATTTTTCGGTATAAAACTATTAACTTGTAACAATTCCGCATAAATGTAACCCTTCATTTTCAGCCCTAGAGTCCCGCCCTAATGCGCCCACCGTAGGAAAAAAGCAGATTAGGACAAGTGATTAAAGCAACCTTATCCTATACAGGAGATCAAATAAAGAGTCGTGCAAAACTACCATCCTCTAGAGGGACACTCCCAGGGTGCCTCAAGGCGATGCACAGAAATGTTATCCAACCTAACGAGAGAGACTGTGGGATATGCTGCCGCACGTCCCACTTCCACTTACTATGAACATTATCTCCATTCACCTTGATATTGATCTACCTAAACACTATCCTTTAGGGAGACACTCCCAAGGTGCCACGAGGCCGAGGATAAATCTCACGGTGTGAACATAAAGGGAGAAATGTGAAGAGGTTTAAATGAAGTATCATATACCCCCAAGTACCTCCCACTGAATGTTCTACCTAAGGGTTCATTAACTTAGACCATCCGACTACTAATTTTATCTAAGTCAGTTTAATTTGCTAAAAACAACACTTGTCTTTGAAATTAAACAAGTTTAAGTAGTCCCATTAAGTTCTTTAATGGACTGTCCTCAAATTTGCATGCATGCATCAAATCTATCTAATTCACCTTTCCAGGTAGGTTCCCAGGTAGGGTGTTCTATTTCTGTCAGCTTAAGTGCCCCAGCCTAGACAGAACCCGCCTTAGACAAAAGGTCCATTATAGATAGATTTACTACATATTTAATCTTTTATTAGTCAATTTAATCCTATTAAATTGATTAAAGATTATACCTTATGTTACTAATCTTATTAGAACCGTGATCTTAGGTTTATCTTCAACAAGTTTTAAAACTCTTTTAAAACCATGATTCAAGCCAAAGTTCGCATGCATGTATTTCTTATTGATTTTAGTTCTAATTTTCTTTATAACTCTTATAAAAGAAACAACCAAAACCCATACACATTTTCATGCACAACTAGGTATTTATAACTCTTATAAATTTAACCTATGTGTCATGCTTCATGCAATGTTTATTCATTACTATGTATAACTTTTATATACTTGTAATGAACTAAGCACACATGCTTCCTTACACCTTTATACTATAACACTTATAATATAAAGATGATGCATGTCTATGCTTAATACATGCATAAATATAACTCTTATATTATATGATGCATGAGCATGTTCTTATGTACTTTAAGTCATACAAACTACTATATCATAACACTTACAATATAGAGATGATGCATGACCAATGCATAACCTAAGGTGGCATTTCAACTATATGACATACCATATGACATATAATCAAACATACATATTATGTACATTCATCAAAGATTAATGGACCGAGATGATCAGCCTCAAAATCGGAAATAAAATTCTATCAATTACATAACTCCAACGAGCAAACTGGTTCACAGGCGAACTGGTTCTTAAACCACCTGGGCGAAGCCTCCCTGATCGTTTAGTAAACTGGCTAGGTATCCACAATCACTTAGCTACGATCGAGTACCATTTACAATGCGATGAAGCATGAGGCACTCGATCGTTTAGCGCACCAAATTCAAACACACAAGTATAAACGATCGTTTAGACAAAGACGTTGTTGTGAAGAACGATCGTCTAGACGATCATAGAACAAGCGCTTAAGTAACATTTACTCCGTGATTGTGTAGTCAGGGACTAAGTGATGAAGCTTGCTGAGTTACACGATCGTTTAGTGCGCGCACGTTCACCTTACTATTGAGTATCCCATACTCAACGATCGCTTACCCTATCGTTTACATGATCAGACCAACACTTGGTCGTCTTCATCCTTGAAGTATAATGCAATTCCTTTCCTTGAAACTTCATCACGAGTAACTCACACTAACTCAAACTCTTTAAATTACAGACTCGATAGCAAGCTAATACGCCCAAAAATACAAGGGCTCTTACAATTAACTTTGAATGTAAAAGAATTAAATAACCAGAGGCATCATCCCAGAAAACTCCATTAATCCACATCCCGAAAACTATTTAACATTTAAACATAATGTAGACATGCTTCACCCACCAAGAATGTAAATGCTATTTTATACATCATTGGATTTGGAATATCAAAATCTAGCTCTGATACCAATTGAATGAACTCTTTTCAAAGAGGACTTATGAGCGGAAGCAAGATCGTTCCAAATTCATTGTGACAGAAATACAAGCATCCATAGTGAACTCCTGCCTATGAGGGCGGTCTTTTGATTTATATGTTGGAAGGTACCAATGCGCAGTGGAAGTGACCAGGATCCATAAGCACCTAAATTCATTAATTTTGGTAGAAAAGAAAACATGCTTCAACAGAAATAAATGGGTTTCATGACATACCTTTGAAGAACTTCCTCTAAGCTCGAATTCAACTGCAAATCTCCTCTGAATCTTGTTGTAGACCAGCCCAAGAGCTTTCCTACTATTCTCTTGGTACTATAGATTGAGTAGTGGGACTCAAAATAAGCTTGAATTAAGGAAATTTGGAGACTAACTCATTGTAGCAACTCAACGTGAAGAACAACTTCTTCTCTCGAATTTTTCAGAAAAATTGTTTGGTTGTATTCACTTCAAAATACTCTAATCTCTTCAATATATTGCAGACATTCATGCAAAGAGATTTGCTGCAAGAAATGCAGCTCATGCTTGGAGTTAATGAAGACTTAAAGTGGGTTGTTTAGTGAGCTACTACATGAAGACAATGGAAAATGCTTGATTTCCATTTTGTGTTTTTTCTTCTTTTTCAATTTTGATAAATTGATTTCATAAATCAATTTCTTTTAATAAAATTGAAAATATTATTAATTTTAGAAAATTAGTTTCTTAATAAAATTAATAAATAATTATTTAAATAATTTAAATAATTCTAATTAATTTAATATCAAATATTAAATTAATTTTACACAATACCATCGTCAAATATTTAAATCATATTTAAATATGATTTCTCCAGTTTCATTTAACTCCAATTTGAATACTTCAAATTAACTTATCATGCTATTCTAGAGCTAATCTATTTACGAGCTAGTAAGGGGATCTCACAGACTTACAGATCATGGGCTCCAACGATCCAAGATTAATCGACTAAACTCATTAGACCGATCTAACCCCCATTCGTTAACTAATGGGTGATTCCACTAAAGCCCATAGATGAACTCTTCTCACTGTAGGTATATTATGTCCACTCGATATAACCATGATTAATAAGTTATCCCTTAACAGATTGCTCATAATAACGGCTGGGTTGAATCTCTGTTTTACTCCCGAAATTACCTCTTGTTCCTTAAGTCCCAATGATCCCCTAATGAAAAATTGATTTGTGATCCAATCAATAAATCAAATCCCTCTCAGGTCAATGAGAAGGTGAGGCCTCTTGCTCAAGACCCAGAATCTGCACTTGAAGAAACAACCTTTCTACTAACCCTAATTAGGTAGGAGTGAATTCCGTCTTGCACCTTATATTCCCAGCTATTCATTTGGTCTTATCCTCAAAATGGTAAGCTTATTGAGAAGAGGCAGTTGGTCTACTCTCATCGTTTGCAGATCAAAGAATAATCCCGAACACACAGGAGTTCATAGTTAGCTCAGGATTAAGGTCAAGTTACCTAGGTCATCGCTTTGAAATAGTCAGTCTTAAATTGTAAAGAGCATTATAAAGTAAGAGTGATTGGTTTCGTGGTCCAATCTTGCACAAAACTCATTTGCATAGGACACCCCCACTCCTCATGTCCCAACATGAACGAATTAGGATCACTTCGTTTGTAGCACTTTACAACTCTTTGTAACAACTACAGAGTAGGTCGCATCCAATAGTGTTACCAAAATAAGGCACCCAATCTTATTCATATACTATAGATCATTTTGACTATTTACTCGAACCTAAACCATTTGTATGTCCCCACATAAAGTTCAAGTACGCATATAATAGTCAGGACTTTGGTTTATTGGATTTCTAAAAACAAAACAATATATTCAACAACAACTTTATTGAATTTTCAGAATAAGTTCTATTGTTTACAACCCACGAGTTTTAGGACATAAAACCCAACATTGTATGGGTGAGAGTGGCCAGGTCACCGACTTAACAAGCCTACGATTTTGGGGATTCATCTGATTGGAGAGCTGGGAACACAGCTACACAAGAAGGAATTCACTCCTTCCACAAGGTAGGGGTAAGTAGATAAATTTCTCCCTTAAAGGCTGATTCTGGGGCTTGAACAATGTGGCGTTACACCCTCTTCTGGCTCGAGAGGGGTTTAGTCATAGTTGGACTATGATTTATTGTTCATTAGAGGGATCAGTGGTACTTAAGGAGTTAGATGTAACTGTAGGGACAAAATGGTAATTTTGACCTAGCTGTACTTATGAGCAATTTGTGAAGAGTCATTGTAGTATTGATTGGTTATATCCAATGGACACAGAAATATATTTGTAGTGCGAAGAGTGCAACTGTCGGTCTTTAGTGAAGTGTCCAACAGTTAATAGATGGTGAATAATTTAATTAAAGAGTTTAATCAGTTATTCACATACCGTTGGAGCTTCAAGCTACAAGTTTATGAGGTCCCCTTGGAGATGTGTATAAGAGACATATATATAAGTTAGTTATCATGGGGGAGGGAGTTCCTCTTTTCTCTTCACCCACGTTAGTGGGTAGTTATTGTATTTGGTTTTTGAAAGATAGGAGAGAGTCTCCTTCTTCTGTTTCCTTTTCGTTTTTGATAGTGGGGGAAAGACAAAATCGTTCTGTAAGTTTGAGTTGTTGGTGAACAATCTCAATTCATCCTCTTCTCTACTAAAAATTCCTTCATTCCAAAACAGTCAGAGCCCACCACTCCTAGGTTCTCTGCCTGAAAATACCGAGGAAACCATTGTGATAGTGTTTGTGTACTTGATTGAGGAACTCTTGAAGAAATTCTTCAAGGTATTCGTATACTATTTGAGGGATTCTTGAAGATTTGTCTTCAAAGGTAATGGTTTTCTGAAATCCTAAATTTTTTTTTTTTTGTTAAAGCATGCTGTATTTTTTGTAAATGCATATCTTGTTCTTTATTTACTATAAAAAAAAATTACATTCAATGAAAAATTGATTTGGGACAATCTTTCTTCCGCTCAAGGTTCTCTCCTATCAAAGTTCCTTCATTACCTTGATAGATTGGCTCTACTGGATTATTGATGTGAATTTCTTCACCACTTAACTCAGTATTCTCAGAAAATGTATCTTCCAAAGATTCCTCGACTCTCCCAACCGAATCGGTGATCTAGGTAACGAGGTCACACAGATTCTGAACGTCGAATTTGACTTCATGTCCGAAATAAAACCTATTCTATTGGAAACTCGATGGTTTTTGAGCAAGATAAGAATGTTGTTGCACAAACACACAAGAGCAGTCAGAAAGTTCCTCAACTGAATTTTATGAGGAGTTACCTATATTGGTAGAAGGAGATAGCATCGATGATGGAGTTTGGTTGGGCTTCTCCTATGTTGGGTAGTATTCGCGTTCAAGACCATGTGGAACTTGTATCTGTTCAGTAAGCACAACTCAAACAAGATATGTTAGTTCATTAATTTCACTCTTAAGATCATTAAATTCCCTTACATCTTGTGCTCTCCAATAGGCCACATACTTCACTTGAAGCGTGTAGTAGATGTTCATATCAGCCATATTAAAACAAGTAGACACAAAAAGAAGAAAATATTTTTAGTGTTTTAAAGTTTACTAGTCAAATTTAGCTAAGAAAACTATTAAATGGTTAGCCATTTCCCCACCAACGACGCCATTTTGTTCGGAGCTAAGTAAGTGTCGTTAGTTCTACCTAACCCGAAACAAACAATATTTGTAAAGCTCAAACAACAACCTAAACTAACTCGTAGTTAAGTGGAAGTAAGAGGTCGATCCACAGGTAAAAGTTATTTAATCTTTTCCTTAACCAAGCTTAATTATGAAAGCCATAAAATGGGGATTTTTTTATTAAAGCAAGAAATATACTAAAAATCAAAAGACAAAGGATAATTGCAAACAAGTTTAGAACAATCTTGCTTCTAATCCAAGTTAGACATTCAATGCAATTCCATCATTGAATTTTACAAATTTAATTCACAATCGGATTGAGCTCATAACTACCTACTTAACTAGATTAAACTAGTCTCTACAAAGGTGGACAACTAGCATTAACCTAGTCAAGAAAGCGTCCTAATAATTAATTAAGGTTGGATAGCCCTAACCCTCATCAATCTACATGCTTCTACCTCCATTGGGTTTGATAGCAGCCATATAGAAGAGAAAACATGCTCATTAAGTTCTAGGATTCAATTGCATCGATTAATTGTCAAGATAGCTTACTCAATTAACCGAATTTTCTTCAAATCTAGTAATTAGTGCATCCTAGGATACCCATTAAACACATAATTACTATTGTCTCTTGTAGATCTTTGCTAAAAATTCTATCAAACACATTAAAAGCAACGCATTCAACCATGATTGTGACAAAACCAAGCATCTAGGCTAAACATGTTCAAGATATAGTTCAACATGCTTTAAGAATTAAAAACAGATTCAAGAATGCTCAAATCAGACTGCAAATGATAAAGACAAGTAGAAAATTCAAAAGAATTGCAAAAACTCTTGAAATAAAAATAAGATTGATTACTTCACAAATTCATAGACAAATTTATGAAGAATTAAAAATTGTTGATTACAATCCAAAAAGAAATTAAAATCTAACCTAAGTAGGAAACGAAATTACCATAGAGACTAATTGATACAAAGAGAAATTCCAACCTCCATCAAAATCAAGTTTCCTTCTTTTGCAAAAGTGAAAGAAAAACTATTTATACTTGTAGGATAGCGTCGCGACGCTGAGGTTAGTATTTCAATGCTAAATCGCAAAAAGAGCCAAGAAGTATTGCGCTTGAGACATGACACTGGCCTTGATGCTGCGTTGCGTGAGGCGCGCGCGGAGATAGTCGCGTCAAAATCTAGAGCGTTGCAACACTGTGAGGCCCTATTTTGCAGCAAAAGTAAGCTCTCTATCTTCATGCTTTGCTTGATGCTTCTCCTGGGGTCGTGATGCTGGAGCTTGATGGCATTTTTGTAATTTATCTGATTCTCTTCAACTTTGTTGACTTTCTTGGTCATTTTTTTTATCCTTTTTGGTTCAATTTCTCGGAATGACTCCTAAACGCCTCCGAGATTGTTTTACCTATAAAATGAGCATTAATCAACATAATTTTGGAGGAATTAACATAGAAAATATATGTCTTTTAAAGACCTAACAGTCAACTTAATTATTTTTTGGGGCTTGAGATATAGACTGTTACTAGAGGTCTTTTTGTCAATCAAACTAAATATCTTCTGGATCTACTCAAGTCTTCTAGAATTTCTACTGCTAAGCCTTGTTTGACACCTATGTCTACAACGGTAGATCTTCATTCTTCTACTCCACCTTTTTCTGATATCACTCTCTATAGAGAATTGGTGGGCTCCCTTCAATACCTCACATTCACTCGCCTTGACACTGCCTTTGTTGTTAATCGTGTTAGTCAGTTTCTGCAACGACCTATTGTTGTTCACTTTTCTGCTATCAAGCGCATTCTTCGCTAAACTCTTGGGATCCTATTCCAACTTGACAGGTTACATCTCCAAGCCTTTTGTGATGTTGAATAGGTAGGTGATTCTTTTGACCGTCGTTCTATCTCTGGTTATGTTGTATTTTTTTGGCTCCTCTCCTATTTCATGGTCTGCAAAAAAGCAACCTATTGTGATGTTTACTGGTGTTATTGTGTGATCTCCATGTTTTCCTTCTTGATCCTCCAGTGCTATTTCTCTTGCCAGTAATCCGATCTTTCATGCTCGGATCAAGCATATCGAAGTCGAGTATTACTTTGAGAGAAGGTTGTTCAGAAAGATCGACTTGTTCACTAAAGCACTCTCTTTGCAATCCTTCCTTTGCCCGCTGTTCTTCCAAACTCATGGCTTCTCTACCATCATGCATTTGAGGGGGTATTAAGAATATGCGTGATTTCCTTGTAGATATAGTTAGATTGTTTAGATTTGATTATTAGTTTGTAAAGTTAAATTGTTGTAACCTCTCCATGTATTAAGGAAAATTTGTTGTACATACCCTAGAAATTCCTAGTAAAATAAAACACGAAAAGCTCTCAATGGGTACCCCTCCCTATAATTTGTTTGAATGTTTTTGAGACAACAGATCGTACTCTGTGGAAGTTGGTGTGGACTATTTCAATTCTTCCACTCTTTTGGTTTTCTGATCCTCCTTCCTCTGGCTGGACCGCTATTTCACTTGAAAGTTTGTTGCGGCAAACCATTTCAATTTTCCATATAACCCTCCTTTAGCTGAAGTTCTGGCTATTTTGAAAGGTATTTATTATTATTATTATTAGCCTATGAGATACATAAAGATAGTTGATTGTCATAGTATTAATGACTAAAATTAAACATTCTAATAACAGAGAATCTAGAAAATGGGAGTCTTTTTATATATATGGATCAAACAGATTATTTTAACCGAAGAAATGTTTAGAACTAAACTAATATACATCAATGTGGACATTTTCTTTTGCCTCTTTAGCTGAAAGTCCATTGCAACTTTCCTAAGGGTTCTCTTGGCAAACTATTTTCTCTTTCTTCTTCTTCTTCTTCTTCTTCTCAGCTTCGTCTTTGGCACTCTCAAGAGCTTCAATCAATCTCTTCAAACACTCCTCTGTTTTTTCACCTTCATATTTCGGCATCAAATTCTCAGCCACATCCGCCGAAGTCATTTTTGTTTCCTCCAACAACCCACGAATTTTATCATATGAATCATCCCATTCAACATCCAAGTAATTCATTGCAAGAATTGTGAATGCTTCGAAACCACAATAAGACATCTCTATGTGTTTGTCCATTCTTCCTCTTCTAATCAATGCCTCATCAAGCTTTTCCTTCTCATTCGTCGTGAAGATAATCAGCCTCTCTCCACCGCACGCCGACCATATTCCGTCAATGAAATTCAACAACCCAGAAAGTGTCGTCTTGCTCTGTTTCTTCTCCTTTTCTTTCGCCATCATAACAGGGTCTTCCTCCGTTTCTTCCTCCTCCTCCTCCTCCTCCTCTGTTTTCTTCTTCTTCCGTTGGCCAGTGAGATCAAGAGTGCAATCGATGTCCTCAATCACAATAATCGATTTATTCGAAATCTCAATCAACAACTTCTTCAACTCTGTATTATCCTTAACAGACGTCAGCTCAAGATCATAAACATCATACTCCATGAAATTGGCCATGGCGGCGATCATGGTGGACTTTCCAGTTCCCGGCGGACCGTAGAGAAGATACCCACGTTTCCAAGCCTTGCCCACCTTCTCATAGTACTCTTTTCCATTCTTAAACTTGACCAAATCATTGATTATCTCTTGCTTCTTCTTGGGATCCATAGCCAGAGTTCGAAAATTTGCACGATGCTCAAAAGGGACATGTCTCCAACTACTTTTATGCCACCAATCTTTGTCGGAGTTGTTCATATAAAGCTTCCGCTTCCGGTTTTGAATCTCCACGACCTTGCCTTGTTTCATGATGTGATTAATAAAAGAGCCAAGAATGATGTCTCTGTTCCGGCGGTGGAAAGTGAGGTTGTAGAATCGTTTCTCATCGGAAGAAGGGTGATAAGAAATGGTGTGGGTTTTGGGCGTAGTGGTGCAGGAAGTCCACCAGATTGTGACGCCTTGAAATTCGTCAATGACTTCTTGGTTATCATCCATAGTTAGAAGTAAAGATTTGGTATCATGGACGGCCTCTGCTCTGAGGCGATTGGGACGGATGGAGGTTCGTGAACGGAGGTAGTTTTGGATGGCAGTGAAAGCTTCACTCCGGCAGAGAAGTTCGCCGGTGTATTCAGGGAAATTGATTGTAATGTATGGATAAAAAGAACCGAGGAATTTATAGAAGTATCTTTGTATTGGGCGATGAAGTTGGTACGGAAAGTACTGTTGAAACATTGCCCAAATGAACATGATGGTCGCCATAAATGACCCAATTTGAGTCCAGAGTTTCATCATCGCCATAGCCATTCGCTGATCAAAAGGGGTTAGGGTTTATATAGAGGAGGGGAGGAAGAAGATGTGTGTGACTTTCCATTGCATTTGCAACGGTGAAAATTGAAGGGGAGAATCTTAACAGCTTAACAAATTTTAAATTTGTCACTTGATATTAATATATTTTTTCACATGAAATTTTTTATTAACTTTTTTTAAGGAAAATTCTATCAAACTCTTGGGAAATTAAATTTTGCTATTTGAGAGAAATAATTTCCGTTATTTTTCTATTTTTTAAAATTCTACATTTAATTATTTATATTCATTATTTTTTAAAAATTTTTTATCAAATAATTTGGATTAAACAAAATAAATTGTGATTTAAGGGATCAAGACAAATAGATCGTGACATTTTACTATATCCTAATTTAAATGCAATTCAGATTAAGTATGTACCGTAATTTTGAGTTTATAAGTTTTGATCCTCCACCTCACATATATAATTTATCAAAAAGTTGAGGATTGTGAATAATTATTTCTATGATAAGTTTTCTTAAAGATTTTTTTTTTTTACAAAGAGTAAAAGTTAAAAAATACATCGGTTCCAAAACTATTTTTTTTTTTTTTTTTAGAAAAACAACTTACATACACTTTTAGTTTTTAACAATGTAGTTGATATATTTTCAATTTTGTAATAAATTACTCCATAAATTTTAATATATAACAATTTAATAGATAACATCTTCAAATTTTTAACAATTTAATCATCCTTTCATTAAAATTAAGTATCTAGATAATGACTTAATCTTTTTTTATTTTAAAAAATACATTTAGTCATAATCAATTTTTAGATAGTGCTAATCAATTTCTTAATATACAAATATAGGTAACAAATCTTATTAAATTTTAACCATATCAGTTATGATAGGTACTAAACTATCTGTCCCGAGCAACGAATTATTAATTACAGTTTATTTAATAGTTTTGATAATTTTAGCGTTTTTCAGTTATATCTTTTTTATGATATTTTACGCAGGGTTATTTTTATCTTATATTATGAACTTTGACGTGGTATTAGAGTTTTATAATAGAGGTTATTTAAAATCTTGCCCTTAGGCTGTTTTGATCAGTTAAGTTTAGTTTTGCGATTAATCGAGTTGAAGCGTTTATGCTTCTTTCAAGTTTAGCCAAGAGCGATTATTCTATCTTGTGAAATATTCAAATCTTGATCAAGAATCTATTCTTTGTCTCAAGATACTTGATCTAATGTAATATCTAACTCAATGTTTAAGATTGAAATTAAATTGATTTGAGATTTTTAATGATTGAGAATTAGGGATTCCCATCCCAAAGTAGAAATTCTAAGTTTCGTGTGAGTGAAAATTTTTCTTCATGGCTTTAGTGTGAATATTCAACCTCCTTTTTTTTTTTTAGCAACTCCAAGAGAAACATAAAAATACGAATAGATTTTACCATGGATCTAATAAATGTAATAAATCAACAATCAATTTGCAACCACATAGATCAAATATATGAAAATTAAAATACTCACCATTTTTTTTTTTGGTAACTTTACGTTCTAAATACCTCAAATAATATTTGAGTAGATTTTGAGTGTTCTTAGTATCCCAACAAATCATTTTTAGTGTTCTTAGTATCCCAACAAATCGACTCCAATTGGAGACTCATGCTAATAACGTATTATGAAACAAGAGAATAAGAACAAACTAGAGAGAAGAGAAGTATAGAGTAAATGTCTTCCATATTCAGTTGTATCTCTCAAAGGTCCCAATGACCACTATTTATAAATATTTTATTACAAGAATTTTAGGCTTTAATGTCGATTAAAAGTAAAATCGGATGTATAATGTTGGTTTTGTTTTTTTCAAAAAGCGGATCCCCCATTTCTTTTTCCTTCCGTTTCCTTTTTCCTTTCATTCTCCATAACAATCCATCTCCAACTTCTTCTCCATCGTTACTCACTTGGTAAATTTCTTACTCTTTCATAAATCTCTCATGTTTTCTTTGATTTTCGTTAGTCTACAGTTAAACCCTCCTCTTTTGTTTTTTCTTTTAGCTAGGGCTTTATTTTTTTCTCCAAAATTACTTTATAGGATTTTTTGTCTCTTCTTTTATTTTTTTTTTTTTTTTCCTTTTAGCTTGGTCTTTATTTTTTTTCTCCAAAATTACCTTATAAGATTTTTTTCTCTTCTTTTCTCCTTGCAAGTGAGGTAATTCAATTGGTTGGAATTGATTTGCAGAAAAACAATTCTCAATATATCTTTTTTCTTTGTTTTTGACATATGATTTTTGGTTTTCACACACACATCCCTCAATTTACAGATAGTTGAAACGAAGAGAGAAACAACATCGAATTTCATCACAATCCAATTTTGACCTTCCTTCTTTGTTTTCCAATTGATTCTTGGTAAATTGATTCCCCTTTTTTCTGTTNATCTCTTTATTGTAAATGTTATAATTTAGAGAAGCATGATTTAATTATGTAAGAGTATGCTCATGCATCATATAATATAAGAGTTATATTTATGCATGTATAAAAAGCATTAACATGCATCGTCTTTATATTATAATTGTTGTAGTATAAGGGTGAATGGAAAGCATATTTTCCTTGGTTATTACGCGTATATATAAAATTTATGTATAGTCACTACAAGAATTTTAGGCTTTAATATCGGTTGGAAAAAGTAAAATTGGATGTATAATGTTGGTTTTAAACCGACATTGTAGGTATACTTTTAATGTCGGTTTAATCCACCTTTTAAAAAAAAAAAAACCAACTTTCATCCTCCCCCCTCCCCAATTTCTTTTTCCTTTCATTCTTCATATTCATTCACAACATCTCCTTCTCCTCATGCGTTTGAACAATGATCCATCTCCAGCTTCTTCTCCATCAATACTCACTTGGTAAATTTCTTACTCTTACATAAATCTCCCATGTTTTCTTTGATTTTCGTTAGTCTAGCGTTAAACCCTCCTCTATTTTTTTTCCTTTTAGATAGGGCTTTATTTTTTTCTCCAAAATTACCTTATAGGATTTTTTTTCTCTTCTTTTCTCCTTGATGTTCCATTTGAAAGTAGTCGTGATTTAAATTCCATAAACTAATATTCAGTGAATTCATTGGAAGAAAGGTCAGAAAATTACATCAGAGAAATCAAAAGAGGAAGAGAGGTAATTCAATTGGTTGGAATTGATTTGCAGAAAAACAATAGGTGAGATATTTTATTTGATTTTAAGAATTTAGGGTTTCCTCGTAATTTATGGGATTTTGCTCAATTTTTAGGATTTGGGTTTTTTTATTAGGTTCCTTTGATTATTTTTGGCATTCAATTTCATAACTGATAGCAAAATTGAGTTTATGCCGTTGTAGGTTGGGCGAAAAATTATATTTTCTTACTTTCCTATGTGTTTTTGCTTTTTCCCTATTGTAACATTTTCCATTTTTTTTATTTTTATTTTAACTTTTGCAATGTCATTTTATTCTCTATAAGCATGAAGAAAAATTGTATCATAATTGTATCGAGCTATAGGTTATGCTATATTCACTTCATGATGCAAGGATTTTCTTGATGTCCCAAATTTAGTTATATACACAAAATAATTTCAACTCGCACACATATGTAATAAGAATATTTATTATCTTTTTATTTGTTGCATTCGATGATCTGTGTTCAAGATGATTATGTGGGTACAATCTTCGTTTTTTGTTGAATAGGGTTGCGAGGTTTAAAAATGTATATTGTTTGTTGATCCAAGTTACTTTTAAGAGTAAAGTATTTCACCCAAATATGAATAGTGACGGAAGCCTTTGTCTTGTCGTCCTTAAAAAATAGTGGAGTCCTACATTTATGTTTTTTGAAAGTTGAATTTTTGGCCTATCTGTGATTAAAGTTTAATTTTGAGCCTATTGTGTTTGACTAAAGTTTGATTTATATCTCTTTGTGTGATTAAATTGTTATTTTGAGTCTATTGTGTGTTCGAGTGTCATTTAGGTCTATTTTAAAAGTTAAATAAGTTGGTTAAGTTTAATGATCTTTATTATTTTTGGTGTAAAATAAGATTACTTTGAGTGTAAGGTAAGACTACTTTGAGTATATGGGAGAGTAGGGGAGTGCTCAAATGAGTTTTACTTGATTTTCTAACTTTTGAATGCAAATATCCAATAATGGGGTAGCAAGAATGAAAAGCCCCCTACTCTTCCTTGCAAGGACACTTGAAAGTGGGGCTTTGTCACCATCCATATGGTTCCTACTCCTTATGGTGCTAGTATTGTCCCTTTAGTTCTTGCTTCAATATTTACACTACCCTTGAAAAAATGTCTGATTTATCTCTTTTATTTATTTATTTATTTATTTATTATTGAACTTGGTTCTTAGTTGTTATCTTTGGGCTTGTTTATGACTTTGAGGCTCAAGCCTTTTTCATTTTGGCTATTGTGCAGTAACTTTTAGTTTCTATTGTGTTTTCATCATCGAACATAAGCTGGCTATTTGCACTCTTAGATAAAACTAAAGAAGTTTTCAGAAACATTATTTTCTTGTCTAAATTGATGCCTTTACTTTTATTTTCTTCCTTGGTCTCTAAAAATCACAAAATTTAATGTATATGGACGTCTAAAGTCATCGAATATGAAGAATGAACATTATTAATTGTGTTACAGCATTTGTTCCAATTTTCTTGTTATTGTTCACAAATTTCCCAGCTTCATTGTTGGTTTTGAAACATTAAGAGCTAATTCTTTTTATATAAATTTACATGGAGGAGGCTATCGGTTATTGTTGTTGAAATTCAGTTGTTTCATCCATGAATATTATAGAGTTGGAAAGTTGTTTTGTCCATGAATGGTTGTGTTTTTTGGTTGTATTTTTGTTTTGCTTATGGATTATTTGGGTACAAGGATCTGACTGTATTATTTTTATTGGAAGGTTTTAAGGGTTGTAGTTTTCTATCAGTGAAGTACTAGAGGTTTGAAAATAGAACACCTCTTAATCATTAAATGTAGTTTTCTCTATAAATGTACTAGCTCCAGTTCTTCTAGCTCTATTGACCTTTATTCTTTGTTGGGGTGTTGGAGAGTCTTCTACTGTAAACTCCATCACGACGTCATTAAAGGTATTCTTCTACTCAATCTATTAATTTATTGGAATATGATAGTGTGAATTCTCTTTGTTTCTCAATGTATACAATACTTGTTGTAGGAGAAAAGAGAAGGAAAATTTTAAGGAACAGTGAAATTAACTTAATTACAACTTGGTAATATTTTGGTCTTTGCAGATCTTGTTGGTACTTAGCAAGGGACTCTAGTGTGGTTAGTTTTTAGAAAGATTCCATAGTTAGAAAGATTTGTGAAAGCTTTTTATAGTTTTATGTTCTATCGTCGTCTCAACATTTTAGATCTCATTCTAGACAAGGGTAGATTTTCTTGGTCGAATATGTGGATTTGTGTTGCTTCTTGTAGGTTAGACAAGTTTTTCCAATCCCACAAAAAGTCCCTCATAAGTTTTTACAGTCTTTTACAAACCAAACACGGAGATCTAAAATATTGAAGTCAACAACAGGATTGGATATACTTGTTCGATGAAGATTGTAGAAGTATAAGGCTGGAAGAAACTTATGGTTAATTCTTTCACAATTTATATTCAATATTTCTTATAAGAGAAAATACAAGCAAAAATTTCGGAAAAAAAGAAAGAAAACTAATTATATTTGGACAACTCCCCCTTTTTTATTTTACATTGTTGATCGTCATCTAATGGAACTTAATATTTATGGAAAAACATTTTCTGTCCAAAACTGCTTTTAATTTTTGTTTTACATTGTGCTAATCTTTAGATGCAAGGACTAGAGAAAGCTTTGATGAGGTTGAAAAATATATGTAAATAAACTAATGATAAACTAGTGATTATTTCATATTTTCCTGGACTTGTAAAGCTTCTAGTTTAACTTTTGATCAGGCGGTTCATTTCAATATCTTAGATCATATTGTTGGCATTGCAGATTTTTCGATTTATGATTTGATTTGATTTGATAGGGGTTTTGTAGACAAAATCATGCATCTTGAGGATTGGAAGGTGAAAAGGTTTAAGAAGAACATTTTAAAGAGGGGTTGTGCCTGAGACTGCTATAAAGAAGGGAAAGGACTAAACTATTGGCCCTATTCTTCTTGGATTCTTCATTTTTGTCACTATTGGATCATGTGAGTTTTAGATTTTGAATGTTAATTTCCTCCTTTCCTCTTTCATATGCTTATGCTTATGTTTTGGCATACTTTGGATCATGTGGCATACATGGTTCTTCTTTTCAGGAACATGGTGAGTTTATTTGCAGCTTGTTTCTGGTTTGATTTTTTTGCTCAATCTCTTGGCTTTAAACATGGGGTTATTTCAATATTATGGCTCCAGAACTCCTTCCCCATTTCTTCTTTTCTTATGTCTTCTTTTGCCCTGAACTCCAATATCCGGCCTACTGTGGCTAAAGCTCATGCTAATTTATCTTCAGCTTATAAAGATAGGTATTTCTTCTCTCCCTGTAAAGGCAAATTTTAACTATGCCCCTAAAATTCCCATGCAATTTTGTCTTATGGATTCCATATTTTTCCACGATTTTTAGTTGATCAAAAGGGATATGGATTGCATATTTTTACTGGAAGCATGTGCTGTGTAAAAGATGATCCATAAGCACAGGTTTCACTCATCTCTTTTTAGCTTGTTTTATAAGTAATCCTAGTTTGGTGCTTATATGAATTAATTTCTTCCATTATAGTTTTTGACATCAAAATTTTGCAGTCGTAAGTTCCACATATTTGTTGCTTTTGTTAGGAACTCTTCTGATTCTATGTTGTTGTCTATATATTCTCCTATTTGCGACATTTTGGTCAAGGGTTGTTGAGAAAAGGCTTGTGTTTTATGATGCATATGGTACTTGGTTCCCTAAGTTTTCTGCATCAGAGGCAAAATTCAAATTTGAAAATTGGTGTAACTTTTATCCTTGTTTTGGCCCATCCCAATGAACTTCTTAAATTTAGAAATTGTTCATTTTACTAAAGTTGTTGACCTACAGTTATGTGAGCAATGACTTCGATAGTCACCCCTTATCACATCTTATGGGATCTATTTTTGGCATGAATAATAGAGAACATGTTGAGGTCTGATAATTTATGGGTACTATTTATTTGTAGTTTAGATTTGATTCAAGGTGCTTGAGTTAAGGTTTAAGGTTGCTTTGGGTAAGATTACTCATTTTGAATACTTTTTGGGAATTCTGATAGTTCTGTTGAGAACAAGTGGTTGTGAAATTTTTTTGGGAGTGTGTTTCTTTGAACAAGTTCAAGGTAAATTTTTGGTTTTGTTGTGGTAGCATCATTATGTTGCCGAAAATTTTCCATCGTCTTTGTATCTCATATCTAGGTAACCAAGCTTCTCTTCTTCAAGATCTTGAAAAAGAATAATCTCCCATTTATTCAACTATTGAGTTTTCTTGTTTTGCACGTGTAACAAAGGAGTAAAGATTTGGTATCGCAACCTCTTTATGTTTTTTTTTGCGAAACTCTAGATCCAACATATTCACTACAAGAATTTTGCCTTGAATGTACCATTTATGTACATTCCCAATAAACACGGTTAGTTGAATATGAATTCTGATCACATTTTCGCTTTCAATCCTTTGTCTTAAACCTTTTTTGTTTGTGATCCTTTGAACAACAGTGGTCAGAGAAATATGCTTATAACTAGACACTATGAAGCTGGGGGAGGGTCTGTTCAAGAAGAATTATGAAGGGATTTGGTAAGGGACAGTAAACTCATAGTATTTATATTATTTGTAATTTGTGTTTTCAAGGTCTGAATTATTGTATGACCTTTTAAATTATAATTTTATAGCAGAATTTGCGGATTAAATGTAATAGATTTACAATCCAGACATGAATAATATGTCGTAGCCACAGCGTTCGATGATTATGTGTCATGTTATATTTTTTTACCGAAAAAATGGATTCGGCAACGGAATTTAAAAAAAAGCGGACAATAATTGATAAAACTGACAGATTCTGGGCTTCAATGTCAGTTTAAAGGGCTTCATTTGATTCTTGGGCTTCAATTGCAACCGACATTAAAGATAGTATTATTAAAGCCCTTTAATGTTGGTTCCAAACCGACATTAAAGACAACCGACATTAAAGGGCTTTAATAACACTATCTTTAATGTTGGTTGTCAATTGACATTAAAGCCCTTTAATGTCAACCGACATTAAAGCCCGAAATTCTTCTAGTGTTTATAGAGTTGACAAGATATGGAAAAGGTAAATATATAGGGAAGATAATAAAAAAATATTTAGGTATATATAATCTATGAACATCTATATTTAATTCAAATATTTATAACATTTTATAATTTTTTTAAATATAAAACATACTCGTAAAATTTATGAAGTTGGGTTAGTTAAGACTCTGGATCAAGAATGATATCAATTTAAATTTTGAACTTTCATAAATGTATCAATTTACATCCTTCATTATATTCTATTTGAAAAAAAAATCTTTTCAGGATATAATGGTGTCAGACTATCAATTAGCTCCTAAACTTTTATAAGTAAATCAATTTAGTAATGTAGAATTTACTTTGAGAATCGTTCATGTATCAATCTTAAGGTTTACTTTATAAAACGACATGTAAAGGAAGTTTACATAGGTGTGAGAATTGATGCATGAATGATTTTCAAATATAATTATGAAGGATTTAGATTGATTCACTAATGAAAATTTAAAAGTTCAATTGATATAAATTATAAATTCACACTGCACGTGTAAAATTTTACTTTTTTTTTCCTCCCCTTTCTTCTTTTCCTTTCCCTTTCTTCTTATTAAAAAAAGACATACACACAAGGAGTGGGATCGTTCAAGAGGAAGGAGAACCAAGATTCATAAGGAGGAGGGGAAGAAAGAAGAGAGGGAAAGGGATTAAACAAAAAGTAAGAAGTTTTTATTTATTTAGAAAATGATAAAATAGATTTTTGTATTGAAAATTGAAAAACATATATTCTTAAGGTTTTTTTTTTTTTTTTTTTTTTTTGTATGAAAGGCCCTTTTTTAGGGGACCAGATGAAAATTTTCCCAAAATTCAAATTTGCTCGAAAAATGGCTTTCTACTTACATCAACCACGTGTGAAGTTACCATTTTATCCCTAGATCGCGTGCGAGGGCTTGGTGCTCAAACGAATTCTTGTTTATTCCTCTTGCCTCCTCTCATTCCTTATCAAACAACTATAAGTTTTTTTCCTTTATTTTTTCCCTTCGTTTGAATTCTTCCTCTAGCTTCTTTGTTTGAATTCTTCCTTTAGCTTCTTTTTCTAGCTTCTTTATCTCGCTTCTTCTTCTTCCTTCTTCCTCTAGTTTCTTTCTCATTGAAGCCCAATTCTAGGTACTACTATGAAACTGGGCTTTAATGTTGGTTTAAAACTGGCATTCTAGAGGTACAATGTCGGTTGAAAACCGACATCAAAGATCATGCTATAAAAGGTCTTCAATGTCAGTTGTCTTTAATGTCGGTTTTCAACCAACATTACACATGCCCAACATTTCAATGCCAACTACCTTCAATATTGGTTGTCGACCGACATAGAATACCATCTTTAATGTCGATTTTTCAACCAACATTGGACATCTATCTTCAATGTCAGTTTTTCATCTACTTTTGTCAATAAATTGTTTGATATTAAATATTTGTCATCGTTTTGTTATTGGAAAATTAAAAAAATATATGTTTCTTTGCTTATGCACGTGCAAATCAATAACATTTCTCTTTTTTTTTTTTATATATACACTGGGAAATCATAAGATACCTGGCCAACCAAAAATAAGATAAAACAATGTAATCAATATATCATATGCTCACCAGTGATTACAATTTCAATTCTCTTTTAAAGTAACTTCTGTAATTTATGTTAGAAAAAGAACGTGGAAGACAAATATAAAAAATGAGAGATATATTTTCCATTCAACTAAGCATACCTTTATATAGGCTTACAAACATAACCATAGGAATGCCAATGGTTACAAAAGTCTCATAACTCACATAACTCCTATAACTTAAAAATGTCATCAAATGCTCATAACTCACATAACTCTTATAACTCATAAATCACTATTGGTTACAAAAAACTAAAAGTTACAAAACCCAAAATTCACACTAAATGTCACAAATAAAGTTTAATAATGACAAACGTTTCAACACCCCCCCTTAAACTTGATTTGTTAGACCAAGTAAACTCCTCATTTTGATAAAAGTCTCCAACTTGAGGGGCTTTGTGAAAATGTCCGCCACTTGGTCTTGTGACTTGATATATTTGAGTTCCACTTCTTTCTTCGTAATGTAATCCCGAATGTAGTGAAATCAGGTATCAATGTGCTTGCTCCTCCCATGAAATACCGAATTTTTGGCTAAGGCAATGGCCGATTTGTTGTCCACAAAAATCTCCATTGGATCTTCCATTTGAAACTTCAACTCCTTCACTAAGTTTCTTAGCCAAATTGCATGACATACACATGAAGTTGCTGCGTCGTACTCTGCCTCGCATGTTGATAATGTGACTATGGGTTGCTTTTTTGACATCCATGTGAACGCCGTGTCACCAATAAAAAACACAAACCCCGTAGTGCTCTTTCGATCATCCAAATCACTACACCAATCACTATGACAATAACCAACAATATCAAAATTGCTAGAAGAGACATAGGAAAGACCACACCCAATCGTCCCTTTAATGTAGTGAAGTATTATTTTTTCCATTTTGCAATGTGTTACTGTCGGTTCCTCCATAAATCGGCTAATAATTCCAACCGAATAAAGAAAATCTGGTCTTGTACATGTCAAGTATCTCAAACTTCCAACCAAGCTTTTGAAATATGTACAATTTACCTTCTCTCCTCTATCTTGCTTGGTAATTTTGACTCCACATTCCATCGGTGTTCCAACTGGATTAGCATCATTCATATTGAAATTCTTGAGCACTTCTTTAGCATAACTCTCTTGGGATATAAAAATCCCATCTTCACCTTGTTTGACCTCGATCCCAAGATAGTAACTCATGAGACCAATGTACGTCATTTCAAACTCCTTTGCCATCTCTCTTTTGAACTTATCAAACATGCTAGGATTGTTTCCGGTAAATACTAAATCATCAACATATAAACAAATGATTAGTATGCTTTCACCTTACATTTTGATGTAGAGGGCATGCTCATAAGGACACTTCATATACTTCTTCTCTTGAAAGTACTTGTCAATCTTCGAATTCCATACTTTTGATGCTTGCTTTAAACCATAAAGTGCCTTCTTCAATTGAAGCACTTTATCTTCTTCACCCTTGACTTCATAACCCAATGGTTGTTCCATGCTTCTGTTCAAGAATTCCGATTTGACATCCATTTGATGTATCTTCTAATGATTATGGGCTGCCAGAGCAATAATCAAACGAATAGTTTCAAGGCGAACAACAGGGGCAAATACCTCATCATAGTCGATGCCATGTCGTTGGCTATGCATAAAAGGATAATTCCATTGTGCAGCTCTATCAACGCTCATCGAGTGAAGACAATGTTATACTAGATCTTATTCTGTGAAAGAAACAAAAACATTTGGATGTTTACTATTAAAAATGTAGAAGACACCAGACTATTTCATAAGTTGGAGCTTAGCTTGAAGCAATTAAAAATCCCCCTCAAAGCAACACCAGAACTTCAAGCAACTAAAAAGCACATCAAACGGATACAAGACTTCAATTAAATGAAACCACAAAAAACGTCTCGAACTAAAAAATGCTATCGTGGGTGATATTCTGATGGGCCCAAAAAGAAAAAAGGGATGTCAGGCCCAAAAGTAATTCCTTCTTGTTTAAACTGATCCAAAAGCACTAAAGATTATCTGCCGTGTGTGGTTTTTCTTTTTCCAAGTTACTCACAAAGAGCCAAAAAAAAAAAAGTAAGTAAATTTCTTTCACTCTTTTATTTCAATTTCATTTCGATAGAGAGTTGTTCAGGGCTAGGGTTTGAAGAGCCTTTCTCCTTATTGTTCTGTATTCTTCGTTTTGTAGGTGTATTGATGGAGATCTTGAGCTTAAGAACAATGATTTTGAGCATGCATGATTAGGGAATCAAAGAGGAAAAGAAGAAGGCACACAGAAATATAGTGGTTCGATTTTTTGATCCACCTACATCCACTGTTGAAATAGATCTTCAAGATTTTATTCAAAATACTTCAGGATTACAAAATATACAGATAAGTTCTCTCATTTTCTCAGCTCCCTCTTTCAAAATATTCTCTAACTTCTCTTACAGAAAGAATGAAACACGGACTATTTTAAGATAACTAGAAACTATTTGTAACAACTTTCTAAAACTGCCTTCTACTTGTTTTGGACAGGTACTGAAGAGATAGAGAGTTGAGGAAAGAGCAGGGTTTTTAGTTCACATTTTTAACAAATCTCCCTCTTGAAGTGAAAACACCTTAAAGATCTTCAAAAATTCGTTAATCATTTTTATTTATTTAAGTCTAAGATTTTGAGTAGATTTAGACAATGATTGAACTTAGGTCTTGGTAATGCTTTAGATGATGTCTCAATGATGTATAACAACTTTCTAAAACTGCCTTCTATTTTAACCTTATGTATAATGAATGTTCCTTTCTCAATGATGTCTCTGACAAAGAATAGTTTTACATCAATGTGTTTTTTCTTTTGTTATGATATTGTTGATTTTTGGTTAAATGGATTGCACTCTAATTATCACATAACAGTTCTACTAATTTTTGTATGTAGCCTGGCTCAGTAATTAAACCTTGTAGCCAAATTGCTTCTTTGGTTTCTTTTGTTACTGCCATGAACTTAACCTCAGTAGTTTATAGAGCAACTACTGATTATAGGGTAGACTTCTAGCTTATAAGGTTTCCTCCTAACATAAAGAAGTAACCTGTTAGAGACCTCCTCTTATCATTGTCCCTTGAAAAACCTACATCAACATACCCTTTTAGGAGTAGTTAGGTTCATTAGAAACTGTATATAATAGACTTCTATTCACAAATCCCAATAGGTATCGAAATACCCACTTGGTAGCTTCCTAATGATTTTTTCCAGGGTTACCTATGTATCTATTGACTAGACTTGAACTATAAGCTAGGTTAGGTCTAGTGCACAACATCAAATACATTAAACTCTCTATGGCATTAGAATAAGGAATATTAGGCATGGCTTGTTTCTTAGTTGGATCTTTAGGGGAGTCCTTGGAAGATAGCTTGAATTGATAATCCATAGAAGTGGTTGCTGATTTAGCATTACACATATTAAATATGTCTGGCACCTTTCGAGCATAAGGACTCTTTGTCTGATGATTTCCATACCTAGGATTCTTTTAACTGACCCTAGGTCCTTCATTTCGAATTCATCCTTCAACTGATCTTTAATCTCATTTAGCTCAGACATACTTTTCCTTGCCAACACATGTCATCTGCATACAATAATAAGTAGATTAGACTACCATTTGGAAGCTTCCTATAATAAACACAAGGATCATAGGGCTTCTCACAAAGTTTATTTTGCTGATGAATACATTAAATCTCTTATACCAGCACCTAGAAGATTGTTTCAGTCCATATAAGGACCTATTCAGCTTACAAACAAGTTCTATCTTCCCTTGAACCTCAAAACCCCTAGGTTACTCCATATAGAATTCCTCTTCCAAGCTTCCATGTAGGAAAGTTGTAGTAACATCCATTTGTTCTAGTTCAAGGTTTTCACAGGCCACAATGAAAAGAAGAATCCTGATTGAGGTGTGCTTAACCACTGGAGAGAAAATTTCTAAATAGTCAACCTCTTCTTTCTATTTAAAGCCTTTGGTAACTAGCCTGCCTTTATACTTCATTTCTTGACTGCTTTCTCCTAAGAACTTCTTATAGACCCATTTACAAAGAATGACTCCTTTGTTAAGTGGTCTATCAGTCAGTTCCCATGTTTTATTTTTGTAAGGTGAGTGCCTCATGTAAATTGTCTCATTCAACAGCCCATGTAGAAAGGTTGTCTTTACATCCAACTAGTTTAGCTCCAAATCCTTTTGCACAACTAAGGAAATGAGCAGTTTGATGGAAGTATGTTTTACAACTGGAGAAAACACCTCATTGTAGTCAATACCTTCCTTTTTAGTGAACCCCTTAGCAATAAGCCTAGCCTTGAACCTAGACTTTTTCACATCTGGAATCTCTTCTTTAAATTTATAAATTCATTTGCATAGGATAGGTTTGTACCCTTTTGGCAAAGATACTAGTCTCCAAGTGTCATTTTGGTTGAGGGACTTCATTACATCATTCATTGCCTCAATCCATTGTCTAGCATCCAGGCTATTTGTTACTTCGTTAAAGCTGGTAGGTTCATTATTACTCAATGAAATGGTAGCACTCAATGCTACACTAGCAAAATCAGACTCTTGGTATCTAGCTGGTGGTACAATAGTTCTTCTAGGTCTGTCTCTTGCCAACGAATAGTTATGTAAGTCTCCATGTGTTTCAACTTGTTCACTTGACACATGCTCACAGGTTTTAGTAGCCTCATCACCTTCTAACTCTAGATTTTGAGAGGAAGTAGAAGCTCCATGATCATTTTTAGGCTCCACCTCAAGTCTCGTACTACTTGTCTTTGTCATCGAAGTAGATGGTTGTTCAGACATCATAAACATATCATTTTCTCTGAAAACCACATCTCTACTATTCACACACCTCTTTTCAATTGGATGCCACAGCCTAAAGCCCTTTACTTCTGGTGAAAAGCCTAAGAACATGCAATTTATAGCCCTTAGTTTCAACTTCCCTTGGCTTTGATGCACGTAGCCTACATAACCAAACACTTTCAAGTGTACCAGCTTAGATGGTTGTCCTATCCACCTCTCTTCAAGAGTCTTTAGCTCTATGGATTGATGTGGGCATCTATTAAGAGTGTATATGGCGTAGGAGACAACTTTAGCCTAATATTTTCCAGGCAATAAGGCATTGGACAACTAACATCTTACTCTTTCCAGCACATTTCTATTCAACTTTTCAGCTACTCCATTTTGTTGAGGTGTGTACCTCACGGTTCTATGCCTTACTATTCCTTGCTCCCTGCAAAACAAATTAAACTCCTCTCCAAAAAATTCTAAACCGTTATCAGTTCTCAAATGTTTAATTTGTTTAGAGGTATGCTTCTCAATCAAGGTCTTCCATTCTTTAAATCTGCTATACACTTCATCTTTGGATTTTAAAAAATAAACTCAACTCTTCCTTGAGTAGTCATCTACAAATGAAATAAAATACCTTGCTCCATTTAGAGATGGAGAGTGAGCTGGCCTCCACAAGTCTGAATGCACATATTCAATGATTTCCTTTGAAGTGTGCTATTCTTTGGGGAATTGTTATCTTGTTGCTTTGCCAAATATACAATGTTCACTGAATTTAAGGCTGTCTCCAACATCCCTTGGAAGAATCCCCTATTTAGAGAGCACTGACAACCCCCTCACATTGATATGAGAAAGCCTTTTGTGCCAAAACTCATCTTCAGTAGGTTCTTCATCAGTTGCCAACAAGGTCGAGTGTGCCATTTGTACATCCTTGATGAGAAACAAACCATTTACCTTGGTTGCCACCAGAACTACTTTAGAATCCTTAATAATTCAAAGGTGCCTCTCACACCCCTATACTCATAGCCTATGGCATTGAACATCCCCAAAGATAAGAGATTTCTCTTCAAAGTACGAACATGCCTCACGTTCCTAATTAATTTCACTGAAACATCCTACATTTTCAAGGACACAAATCCTATTCCAACAGCTCTGTAGGTGTTATTGTTTCCCATATAGATCAGCCCACCATCTCACTTCTTGTAGGTGCAGAACCATCCCTTGGATGGTGTCATGTGGACTGCGCAACCAGAATCTAACACTCAATCTTGAGTCTCCATAGTATTCTAGTCTCTACCTTCTTCATTAGTAGCTAAAGCATCTGAATAGACTAGAAAATTCTCCTCTACAGTAGCCTCGGTCTGTTTACCCCCCTTGTTCTGTTGGTTCAATTTTCTCTTCAAGGCATAGCAGTCCTTTTTCATTTGTCCCATGTTGTGACAAAAATGGCACTTTATCTTGGACTTATCATCCTTGTTATGTTTTCTCTTCTCGTTGTTCTTGTTCCTCCCCTTTGAAAACAAGCTTTCACCTCCTTGTTGATCCTTCTTACTCATTTGCAACTCAAGTTCTCTGACTCTCACAAATGATATGATAGCTTCTATTGTAATTCTTTCTCTACTATATTTCATTATAGTCTTTACATCTTTGAAAGATTTTGGTAGAGAATTTAATAGTATGAACGCTTCATTCTCTTCCCCAATATTATCTCCGATTGATCTAAATTCAGAAGACACTCTCTTGAACTCATTTAGATTATCCGTGAGGGACTTTGCTGCATCTATCTTATAGGTGAAGAATCTTTCCCTCAAGAAAGCTTTGTTGGGCAGGTCTTTGTTAAGATATATCTCATTCAATTTAATCCATAGGGCATAGGCAGTAGGATGGTATATAATCTACCCCAAAACACTGTCTGTGACATTTAGGACAATGGTTCCATATGCGTTTACCATAATTGGTTTTCATGACTGATTATTCTAAATCAAGAATTCAAATCTTAGAGCTTTCTTGAACTATTCACTGAGCTCTGATACCACTTTTTGTCCCAGTGTTGGGTTTTATGTCCTAAAACTCGCAGTGTAAAATGATAAACATTTTCTATTATCAATATACTTATTGTTGATTTTATAAATTGTATGAAAGTCTAAATCCAATAAACTAAGACCAATGACTATTACATGAGTACTTGAACTTTATGTTGAGACATAAGAGTAGATCAGGTTTGAATAAATAGTCAAAATGATCTATAGTACATGAATAAGGTTGGGTACTTTATTCTGGTAACATTATTGGATGCCTCATTCTCTGTAGTTGTTACAAAGAGTTGTAAAGTGCTACATACAATGTGATTCTAATTCGTACATGTTATGACATGAGGAGTAGGGGTGTTCTATGCAATGAGTTTGCATAAGATCGGACCAAGAAATAAGTCACTCTTACTTTATAACGTTGTTTACTGTATGAGACTGACTATTTCACCTAGATGACCTAGGTAACTCGATGTTAATTCTGAGCTACTATGAACTCCTGTTTATTCAGAATTATCCTTAGATTTGCATAAGTGAGGGTTGCCTTAACAGCGTCGGCTCAATAAGCCTCCGATTTCAAGGTAAGACCTAATAGATAGCTGGGGACATAGAGTGCAAGACGAAGTTCACGCCTACCCGATTTAAGGATAAGAGAAAGGTTGTTCTCTCAAGTACTTAATCCAGGTCTTGAACAAGGGGCCCCACCCTCTCACTGGGCTGGGAGAGTTTGGTTTAGTGATTAGATCACAAACCAGTTGTTCATTAGAGAATCAGTAGGAACTTGAGGAATAAAATGCAATCTCGATGGTCAAATAGATATTTGATCAATTGTTATTACGAACAACTTGTGAAGGGGTCGACTTTTTGATTATGACTAAATCATGTGGACATAATATATCTACAGTGAGGGGAGTGCAATTATGGGCTTTAGTGGAGTGCCCCATTAGCTAATGAATGGGGGTTAATTTGGTCAATTGGTATCAGAGCTTCATATAAGCATTCAATTCGGTTTAATTTTGGTCTGGTGGGTGTTTTATATGAGAAATATGAAACTGATTGCACTGATATGGGTTTCTGAGTTTTGGTTTTTAATTTCTCTTTGATTTCTCATTTAAATTTGTAATTGGCTCTTGTTTGATGAGCTTATATGTGTTCTTAAGAGTGTAATTTATTTGGAGTTATTAGAGTTGAAATTAAGTTGTAATTGAAGAAACAAGTGAAAAAGGTCGAGCTGTTGTTCTAGTTTTTCAGCTTCTGCTCAAAATCATTGTTATGGTTCAGTTGCTAAGCGATCGTCTAGTTCCAAGCATTACACGATGTGAAGAAAAGCTAGACGATCGTATAACAATGGACATTGGTCGTTGTGATGATGGATGCTAAGCGATTGTGTACCTACGGGAGCTAGAAGATGTGTTGATATGCTATACGATAGCACTATACAATCGTTTAGCTTTTGCGTGGGATCTAAACGACACGTTGGAGGTGCTATACAATGGCACTACACAGTCGTGTAGCTGCGGCACGCATTAAGCAATGCGATGAAGTGCTAAGCGATCATTTAGCTACGGTGCTAAATGATGCGATGAAGTGCTACGCGATAGCACTAAGCGGTCGTTTAGCTGCGGCGCTAAGCGATGCGTTCAAGTTCTATGTGATGGAACTAAACAATCGTGTAGCTACTGTTGGGTTTTATGTCCTAGAAACTTGCAGTTTGTAAAATGATAAACATTTTCTATAATCAATATACTTGTTATTGATCTCATAAATTGTATGAGAGTCTAAATCCAATAAACTAAGACCTATGACTATTGTATGAGTACTTGAATTTTATGTGGAGACATAAGAGTGGACCAGGTTCGATTTAATAGTCAAAATGATCTATGGTACATGAATGAGGTTGGGTACCTTATTCTAGTAACACCATTGGATGCGGCCTACTCTGTAGTTGTTACAAAGAGTTGTAAAGTGCTACATACGATGTGATCCTAATTCGTACATGTTATGACATGAGGAGTGGGGGCGTTCTATACAATGAGTTTGCATAAGATCGGGACCAAGAAATAAATCACTCTTACTTTATAACGCTGTTTACAGTTTAAGATTGACCATTTCACCTAGATGACCTAGGTAACTCGATCTTAATCCTAAGCTAACTATGAACTCCTGTTTATTCGAGATTGCCCTTAAATTTGCATAGTTGAGGGTTGGCTCAACAACGCCGGCTCAATAAGACTCCCATTTCAGGGGTAAGACCAGATAGATCGTTGGGGACATAGGATGCAAGACGGAGTTCACGCCTACCCGATTTAGAAATAGGAGAAAGGTTGTTCTCTCAAGTACTGAATCTAGGTTTGTAACAAAGGGCACATCCTTCACTAGGCTGAGAGAGTTTGTTTTGGGTGATTGGATCACAAACCAGTTTGCATTAGAGGATCAGTAAGGGACTTGAGGAATCAGACGATGCTAATCTCGGTTGTAAACCAGATATTTGCCTGACCCAGGCCTACGGTGTACGTAGTACGGATAATCCAGTATTGTGAAGATGTCGATCGTAACTTGCTAATTATGGTTCAAATCTATCGTAACACTCATTATCTATAGTGAGGGGATGCAACTATGGGCTTTAGTGGAATGACCCATTAGTTAACGAATGAGGATTAATTTGGTCTAATGATTTTAGCCAATTAATCTTGGATCATTGGAGCCATGATTTGTAGGTCGCGAGGTCCCCTTATTAGCTCGTGGACTAGCTCTAGAATAGCGTGATAAGTTAATTTGAAACGTTCAATTAGAATTAAGGGAATTAGTAATTATATGAGATATAATTATATGTTTTATTTTAGAATTAAATGAAATAGGAAATTATAATATTTAAATATGATTTAAATATATATAAATGGATATGTGTTAAAATTAATTTAATATTTGATATTAAATTAATTAAGTTTTATTTAATATTAATTTATGAAATTAATTTTATAAAATTAAAATTTTCAGTTTTAAGATCAAAATGGTTTTTTAAAAATGAAGTTTTGATTTTGAGATAAAATTGAAAAATTTGGAAAAACAAATACACAAATGGAAAACAAGTTTTTCCATTATCTATCTTTTACTTGCCCACACAAAATCCATCGCCATTACCTTTTGTTACTCCAAGCATGAGCTACAACTCATGTAACTCTCTTCCTTGCATGATGATCTCGCAATATATGAAGAGTTTGAAGTGAATTTCGTGCATGCAATCTAGAGAGAATTTTAGAGAAAATTCATGTTTGAAGAAAGTGTTCTTGATTGTTTGTTGTGAGCAATTATCCATAATCCCTTGATTCAAGCTTGTTTTGAGTTGCACAACTCAATCTAGAGCACCAAGAGAATAGTGAGGAAGATCTTGAGATGGTCTGCAACAAGATTCAGATAAGATTGCAGCTGAAGATCGTGCTTTGAAAGGTTCTACAAAGGTATGTCATAAAACTCACTTTTTTCTGCAAGAACATGCTTTATATGTTGCCAAAATTAATGAATTAGAGTGCTTAAATGATCCTTGTTGCTGATACATTCCTATACTAGATGACAAGATTTTCACGTTAACAATCACAAAACACACTGAGATGTAATGATCAATAACAATTCAAGAGTCAGGGGAGGTAGTATGTTGAGGCTTGAAAATTGTCAGTCGTTTACCAAATGGCAGCTCTGTCGTGTAGATGATGCTCCAAGAACTAAACGAATAGTTCATTTATGTAAACGATTGGAATAAGCGCTAGACGATCGTGTAGACGAGAGTTAAGTGGAGCTAGACAATCGTGTAGACGACAGCTGAAGAGCTAAATGATCGTATAGACGATTGGATGCGGAGCTACACAATCGAGTACACGATGCGATAGGAACTACACAATCGTGTAAATGATGCTTTAGTAAATTCTAAACGATCGTAGAGATGAGAAAGAAAAGACATGAGAGTTTAAGTGATTCGGCCAAAGGCCTACGTCCACTATGCAAATCGGGAGGTTCTCTTTTATTACTCTTAAAACTATTATAGAACGAAGAAATGTCTTGCTCTCTCGTTTTCTTATTCACTCTTATATTAATCTCGCATTCGTTTTTCTTTATATATGCAGGCGATATAGTCAAGATGAAGCTCTGGTGGTTACAACATATAACAGAAAGATGTCGACAACGTTCAACTGTCAATTGTGATGTACTTCTTAATTTCGAGTCTTTCTGTAACAAAGAAACACAAAAAAGAAAGACAAAATGCCAAAAAAAAAAAGAAAAAAAAGAAAAAAAAAAAAAGAAAAGAAAAAAGGAGGAGGATATCGGGGGTTAAATTGGTAATTTTACATGATGACAACATAAACAAAAGGTCAAAATGATTGGTTTTGAAACTCTTAGTTAATTGCAAGTCGGGCCCTATAAAGTGCTCTCTGTGCAATTATTTCAATTTCAATATGCTTCTTGTATATTTGTTTAGTAGTTGCAAATACGTGAAATGAGTTTGAGAATTTTGATTTTGAAATGAGTGTTGTTCATACATGTAATATGTAATGTTCTAGTTTTTTTTAAAAAAAAAAAAAAAATTTTAAAAACGTCGTTTTCCATTCGTCTTTAGTCCAACTCTACCATGGTTACTCATTTTGCCAATACGTTGCAATTATATTACATCAATTTATACAAGAAGCATTTTTCAAACAAGCATAACACTATTATGTATTCTTCTGCTTTCTTCTCCTCCTCTTCCTTCTCCTTTTCTGCTATTTTTGCCGCTTCAGCTTCTTCCTCTGCTTTCTTCTTCTCAGCTGTATCTTTTGCACTCTATTGAGCTTCAATCAATCTCATAAAACAATCATTTGGTTCTTCACCTTCATATTTCGGCATCAAATTCTCTGCCACATCTGTAGGAGTTATATCTGTCTCCTTTAACAACTGCCGGATTCTGTCGTAGGAATCATGCCATTCAACACCCAAATAATACATCACAAGAATTTTGAATGCTTCAAAACCACAATAACACATCTCTATATGTTTGTCCATTCTTCCTCCTCTAATCAAAGCCTCATCAAGTTTTTCCTTGTGATTTGTCGTGAATATAATCAACCTCTCTCCACCACACGCCGACCATATTCCATCAATGAAATTCAACAACCCAGAAAGTGTCACTTTCCTCTCTTTCTTCTCTCCATGTTTAACCTACTTCTCAATGCCTTTTTTCTTCTCTTCATCTCCCTTCTCTGTTTTCTTCTTCTTCCCTTGCCCAGTAAGATAAAGCGAACAATCAATATCCTCAACCACAATGATTGATTTATTCGAAAACTCAATTAAAAGCTTCTTCAACTCTGTATCATCCTTAACAGACGTCAGTTTAAGATCATCAACATCATACTCCATGAAATTCGCCATCGCAGCGATCATGGTGGACTTCCCTGTTCGCGGTGGACCGTACAGAAGATACCCACGTGTCCATATTTTCCTAAATAGTTTTCGTAATCACAATATTAAAAAAAAACTCCTTCTCCTCCTCCTTATTTTTCTTTTAATATTTTCTTTGTTTTATTTTTATATTTTTTTAATTCAACCAAATTTATTTTTATTTTAAAAAATGGTAAATTTAGAATCAATGCTTAAAAAAACGTTTTAGATGTAATATTTTTCTCTCTTTTTTTCGTCCATATTTTTTTCACAACTCAGAGTTTTGAATTTGGGTGATACTTTGTTTGTTAAATTCAGTTATTTTTCTTATTTTTTATTTTTATTTGATTATTTTTAACTTTTTGGTGTGAATATGCTTTTTTTTAATTATAAATTAGTCAAGTCAAGTCAATTTGACAAAATTTCTAAATCATTTTTTTTATTTTGAGTTTATCCATTATGTTAGTTTGATTTATATTTTTTTTCATGATTTAATGAGTTGGATTACCTAAGTCACGCTCTTGCACTAAGAAGTCTGTCTGGTTGCATATGAACCTTGTAAATCATTCAAACTAGCAGCATAGCAATGGATAAGAACATTGTAGTTTAGTTAATTAGTTAATTAGTTATAGTCAATTAATTCAATTAATTGATTAATTATAGACTAAAACTACAATTACAATTAGTTTTAGTAAATTAATTATAGTTGTAGTCAATTAATTCAATTTCTATTTCAATTAATTCAATATATCATGGATAAGAACATTATAGTTTTAGTCTATAATTGTGGAAATTTGTACTTTATATTTGAATTAGTTTTGTAGAAAACAAGATATGAATGAATGATTTTTTGTGTGTCTCTATTGATCAATTGTACAGGTACAAATAGCTTGGTACAACACTAAAATTAGCTAACAAAAATCCCCTAACAAAGCTCAACTATTTAAAAGAAGGAGACTTGACTTTGCAACTTGAAAATCCTAACAAAAGAAGTTTACAATTTAATATCAAAGTTTTCAATTTAACATCTCCCCTCAAACTTAAGGTGGGAGGGTAGAAACCAACTTGAATTTGCACAGTAGCTGAAGAAAGCGTCCAGAGGGAAGGACTTTGATGAAGATGCCGGCCGGTTGCTCAGTTGTAGGTATGGATTGAAGGCGTAGAGTAAAGTTTTGAAGGTGATGGACAAAATGGCATTCAGTCTCTATGTGCTTTGTCTGTTCATAAAAAACATCAATATGCACTATCTAAATGGCACTATGATTGTCGCAGTGAGGAATAGTGGACGAATTTTGAGGTTGCATAAGACCTCTGAGGTTGCATCAGCAAGTGCATGATACTTCGATTCAGTGCTGGATCGAGAAACAATCGTTTGTTTCTTACTCCACCAAGAGATGAGAGAATCACCCAAATACAAACAGTAACCTGTGGTAGACCGTCTATCTTAGGATCACTCGCACAATCAGCGTTAGAATATCCAGACAGAACAAAAGAGGATTTAGAAGAGAATTGAAGTCCATGTCCTAGCCCACTTTTAACATAACGTGGAATACGAATATCAACTGTGAAGTGGATAATGCAGGGATTGGACATGAATTAACTGACAATATGAACCGCATAAGCTATGTATGGGCTAGTTACTGTTAAATATATAAGGTTGCCACCTAGTTGTCTATACAATGTTGGATCCTGGAGGAGAACACCATAAAAAGAGGTTAGACGGACATTGGAATCCAACGGTGCCGGTGTTGTGGCAAAATCAGTGATATCTGAACGAGCTAACAGATCTGCTACATACTTCGCTTGAGATAGGTAGTATCTATCAAAGCATAATGAAACCTGAAGACCAAGGAAGTAACTGAGCGGTCCCAGATCTTTCATCTCAAAATGTTCTTCTAGATAGCATCGGAGATCCGAAATAGCCTGAGAATCACCAGTAATGATCATATCATCCACATAAAACAGAACAGAGTCATGCACGTTGGAGGAAAATCCAAGCTGAGTAACAGTAGAGTTGAAGGTTGCAAACCAGGCACGAGGAGCTTGCTTGAGCCCATATAATGCATGGTGAAGAAGGCAGACCTTGTTTGATGGAGAAGATATGCAGGTGGTGGCTGCATATACACTTCCTCAGACAGTGTGCCATTGAGGAAGACATTCTTAACATCCATTTGAAGAAGGGGCCACTGCCCGGCAGCTGCTACAACTAATAGACTCTGGATAGATGTCATTTGTGCAACTGGAGCGAATATTTCCTCATAGTCAATACCATATTCCTGTGAATATCCTTTGGCCACCAGATGAGCCTTATAACATTCGACAGATCCATCAGAGCAGATCTTGATTTTATAGATCCACTTACATCCAATAGGTTTCTTGCTAGGCGGTAGATCAACATACTCTTAAGTGTGAGTCTTGTCTAATGCCTGAAGTTCCTCATCCATAGCTTGCTACCAAAGAGGGTTAGTATAAGCCTCATGATAGGACTACAGTTCAACTAAGGACATAGTAGTGGAAAAACAATGATAGTCCTATAGATATTGTAGAGCTTCTCTTACCCGAGCAGACCGACGAACAGGTGCAGGATCATGATCAGCATCAGGGACAGATGAAAGGTCTGGAAGTGCAACAAACGAAGAAGGTTGACCGAGCTTTGAGACGGGTGGGATGAAAGACGCAAGTTTTGGTACGGTGGAGTGGCTGACTCATGCCCTAGAATGGGTGGAGTGGGAGACTTAGATGAAGATTCACAGGCGGGAAATAGATCTGTGGTAGGACCAATTGAGAATGATTGGGTACCAAGAAGGGAGGCATGGAAAGAAGAAATACTAGAAAACATACGATGTTCTTAGAAGGTGACATGGCGAGAAATACGTAACCGATTGGATATGGTGTCCCAACACCGGAATCCCTTGTGTTCAATTCCATAACTAAGAAAGCAACAGAAATGAGCCCGTGGTTCAAGTTTGGAATGTTCATGGGCATGAAGTAAAATAAAGCAGGCACAACCAAAAAAATTGAAAAGAGAATAAGAGGGTGGAGTGCTATATAATCGCTCAAAAGAAGATACATTGTGGAGAATTGTAGAGGGGAGGCAGTTGATAATATAGACAGATGTGAGTGCAGCTTCTCCCCAAAACTTTTCAGGACAAGATGCAGAGAAAAGTTGTGCACGGACAGAGTCGAGAATAGGGCGATTCTTTCTTTCAGCTCAACCATTTTGTTGAGAGGTATAAGGACATGAGCATTGGACAAGAGTGCCATGTTGAGTTAGGAAGGAAAACAAGTGAGAGTCCTAGCATTGTTAGTCCAAAGAATTTTGATGGTTTGAGAAAACTGAGTTTAAATCATTTTAGCAAATTCAATGTAAATTTGGGGTAAAGATGAACGATTATTAAGAAAATATATCCAAGTAAAACAAGAGTAGTCATCAATGAACAAAATAAAATATCGATAATCATTTATTGTAGGGGTGGGAGTAGGGCCTCAAACATTGGAATAAATAAGGCCAAATGGTTTATCACAGAGAGATGTTGAAGTGGGAAATGAAAAAGCAGTTTGTTTTACCAGTTTGCAATGTAAATAATCAAATGAACAAAGTTTTGAGGCATTACTTAAGGTACCAACAGAAATTAGGCTACGAAGTTTGTCAGATGATGTATGGCCAAGATGAAGGTGCCACTGATACATATAGATATCTGTGACAACTGCAGACACAGATGGCAGAGCAGAAGGCTGAAGAAACGTGAGCTCAAATAATCTTCCCACCTTGCGATCCGTACCAACCATGGATCTTGGACCTGACAACCATGAGAGGAAAAGACAACAGTTAGTCCCAAGTCACACAGTTTTCCAACAGAGACAAGATTGAAAGTCAAGTGCGGGATATGATAAATAGTGGATAGACTAATACTTGATGTATTGACAGCCTCAACATGTGAAATAGGCATGTGGTTACCATCAGTAGAATATATTGGAGGCAGGGTATGTACAGGGGTGGAGGAAGACAATAAGGCCATATTCGAGGTCATGTGATTGCAACAGGCTGAATCAAGAAGCCAAGATGTACCTGGTGTGACGGCAAGGGCAGGAAAGTTGGGAGAGAGCACATGTTTTAGCAAGTCTTGAAGATCGCTGATCTAGATACTTGGAGGATTAGGGGGTACCATATCCGAGGTAGTGGCAGCTGTCACGACAGATGGAGAACCATGTTTAAGGGAATTCTTGGATTTATTTATGTATCCTAGAGGCCGAGGTGGTTTGTTAGGACAGTTGTCCAAGATATGACCTCTTCCATGACAGTATCTGCATTCAATGGTGGGGCAACTGGAAAACCTGTGATCATGTTGTTTGCAGTTTTTGCAAAAGATCGACTTAGTTGGAAATCGTGAATGGCTGATTGTGAGAGCAATGTCCGGGGAAGGAGATGAGACTAACCCAAGTTGCCTTTCCTCAAAGAGAATTTCCTGAATCACTGCATTAAGAGATGGTAGTAGACTGTGGTGTAACAAGGCAGCACGAACAAACTCATACTCAGGACGAAGCCCTATAAGGACTTTGATAAGTCGTAGATGATCTGGACTGATTTAGCCTGGTCTAATTGAGTCCAAATAGATTGAAGAATAGCGAGATACTCATTGACGGATTGTCCGATCTCCTGACTTGTGCCAACTAGAGTAGTATGAAGTTGATAGTAGTAGGAAAGTCCCATAGTTTCGAATCGTTCGGACAGAAAATCCTAAAGTTCTTTAGTTGTGTCAAACACTGTAGAAAACAAGATCTGAATGAATGATTTTCTATGTGTCTCTATTGATCAATTGTATAGGTATAAAGAGCTTGGTACAACACTAAAATTAGCTAACAAGAATCCCTTAACAAAGCTCAACTATCTAAAAGAAGGAGACTTGACTTTGCAACCTGAAAATCCTAACAAAAGAAGTTTACAATTTAACATCGAAGTTTACAATTTAGCATCAAATTGAGTGTAAATGGCTGGGATGGAAGTATTACCCAACCAGGTGATTATCTGATGGTTCTTGCTGTCCTAGTATTCTATTTTGTCCATAAGATTACTGTCTTCTTCAGTGGCTCCTTGACAGGCTTAACGACACCACCTGTTACCACTCGACACAATTTACGACCAATCAGGAAGCTCTTTGTCACACCCCCTCCCAGATTACCCTTTTATTCTAGAAGAGGATTTGACCGTGGTAGCTACTAGCCCTACTGCCAGCACTCACCACCCAAGCCTTCTAATCTAGATATCAACCTGTTCATCTTTATTAGTAATATACGTAAACATCTAACCTCCCTTAAGTTCTTATGAAGATTACATAATTACAAGCATACAACTAAGACATTACTTTTATAGAAAAATATTCACAGGTGGCACAAACATTCCTACAGAAACCCTAGTCCCTCACAAAACATGTGTACATAAACAGATTATCAACCTAAGTCTTTTAATAAGCCAAGTCTTTCGATGGCAAACAGTAAGAAGATCAACCTTGAGGAAACTGACCGCTACCTGAAAAGGAAAAACATAGAAAATCTGTGAGCTAAAAGCTCAGTGAGTGACTATAGAATCGTAAAGCAATAAGCGTAGCATCACTATAAACACGTAAATATACCAATGAGTAAACTCAAGCAATTGTCTCTATATGTAGCTGTAAACCACTCTCAGACATCATTAAACATTATTATTCCCTAGTTGAGAACGAGCCTAAATGCTCTAGCTCCTAAACGTTTATTACCGACTAAGAGACCCATACTTTGGTCTCTCATTCATAACTGCCTACGTGCACGTGGCCACACTAAATACCATCATATTTTAGGTACTTCCGTTCAGATACCTTCTCAAATTTGTCCTTCAGTATCGAGCTACTATGATACCTTCTCATATGTCATTCGGTATCAAATTGGCCAGATACCTTCTCAAATGTCCTTCGGTATCAAATTGGCCAGGTACCTTCTCAAATGTCCTTCGATACCTAATTGGTTAGATACCTTCTCAACATCCTTTGATATCAAATGTGTATTTTGTAACATTAAATTAAGTTCCATTGCCTAATATTTACACAAGAGTTGTTCCATTGCCATTCATTTACACAGGAACTCATTCTCTCATAGCTTTCCTCTAGGAAGCATATACCAAAATCAGAAACATAGCTTTTGTAATGGTTACACAACATACCTTGGCCTATGTTACACACATACAAGACAGGAAACATGCATTAAGTTATTCTCCAACCATTTTTTGCTTGAGGAAGTATAAATACATCATTAATGTCACTGTGTTTTACTTGATCATATATGCATGAGTATTGGAAACCTTAAGTTTACTGAGTCACTCACCGTTCGTCAGGCTCTTATTGGTTTATACGCTTCCCCTAGCTCTTCTTGGCCTGAAAAGATATAATTTCCAATTAAACTACTTAGAATTCCTAGTAAAATATCTCAAATATTTCATTTATTAAAAGAACTTCCATCAATACAGACAGCTTTACTGGCAAGATCCCCCTGAGCGAGGTCAGCGAGATCCCCCCGAGCGATACCAGCGAGATTCTCTAGAGCGAGATCAAGCTTTTCCTGTGAAATTCTTAGCGATACTCACCTCAATTCCTAGCGAGATTTTCCCATAGAGCGAGATCCTCATTACAAAATCAGTGAGATTTCCTTTATAAACGAGATCCTTATGCCCAAATCTCGCTATAATTCTCCACGATGAACTGCTTACTTGTTCCTCACAACCAGTTGTCTGCTTATGCACCAATTCCCTGTTATAATTTCAAAAATTCATAACTCAAAATCCATAGCTCTTTTCAAGAAACTTCCTTCTACAAACTTGTTTAGATTTGAGTAACTTACTTACCTTAAAATTTCAGCCCAGAATTTTTTATAGTTTGACTTGGAACTTCCAAACTTCACCTCGGGCCCTGATTAATCTGTGGTTCTACCTCTTCTGTAAATTCTCCACTTTTGTTCTTCTTCTCTTGCAATCTTTCTCTAACAGGACAACCTTTAAAACTAGATTCTCCCAACTTTCAAATGGCACTGAATTCGCTAAATTTGCTATTTTCAATTGCCAAAACCATGCTTTTGAAGTTTTACTCCCCTTTTTAATCTTTCTGCCGCTTCCTGAGTTCAAAGAATAAATTGCCACGTCACCCTACACTTAGTGCCTCCAGCCAAACTAATGATTGAGTTTCTTCATTTGATATATTTTCCTTCCCTTCCTTCATAATCCCTATAAACAACATAAATTTCTATTTAATAAATATGTAATATAACATTCCTTTGGCTAAACATGCTTATCTAGGGAACCTAAGTTCGGGGTTTACACTCTTAATTTGAAAAGTCTAGGTAATATCATTGGTGCCATCAAGGATTGTGCTGATAGAACGAAAGATGTCATTTTTCTTCATTTAAATTAAGGATCGACGGGTAACAGGATCAACTCAAAATAAAACAAAAGGATCGGTTAAGGATCAACTCGGATTCGGCTCAAAACAATAGGATTGGCTTAGATTCAGCTCAAAACAATAGGATCGGCTCAGATTCAGCTCAGCTCCCTCCTCGACTCGACGGCTCGACCTGATCCCGGCTCGACGTGCAATTATTCACAGGCTTGGGTACAAGTCATGAGTTGGGTGGGGGTTAAGATTTGGGTCAAGTCTGATGTGAAGCACAAACTCGAGTCAGCGGGGGGGGGGTCTATTTTCACGGGTTGATTCTTCTTCACGCTGAATAGGGGATCTGGGTGGTACTTCTTCATGCCAAACAGAGGATCTGAATGGACGATGGTGCAATGACTGGACGGCACGAGAAGGATGACGACGACTGACAGGGATCTGGGTTGCTTTCACTTGTCCGTTCTTTGGCAGCAATGAACAGACAAACGGTGCAAGGAGGAGATCTTGGTTGACGAAAACAATGATAGAGAATAAGAAGAAGAAGAAACTAACTAGCAACGCTCTGATACCATTTAGAAAACAATATGTGAATGAATGCTTTCTATATGTCTCTATTGATCAATTGTATAGGTATAAATAGCTTGGTACAATACTAAAATTAGCTAACAAGAATCCTTTAAAACAAAGCTCAACTATCTAACAGAAGGAGACTTGACTTTGCAACCTAAAAATCCTAACAAAAGAAGTTTACAATTTAACATCGAAGTTTACAATTTAACAGTTATAATTAATTAATCATTTTAGCTATTAAATCATGAAAAAATTAACTAATCAAACTAACATAAAACTAAAAATAATAAATATAATATGAATCATCTTTAAAAAAATGATTTTGAAATTTTGTCAAATTGAATTGGCTTTACTAAATTATAATTACAAAAGAAGCATATTCCACACATAAAAATTAAAGATAATAAAATAAAAATTTTAAAAAAATAAGAAAAATAATTGAATTTAACAAACAAAGTATTACCCAAATTTAAAACTCGAGTTTGAAAAAAATATGAACGAAAAAAAGAAAAAAAATTAAAACAGCTAAGAACGTTTTTCTTAAGCATTAATTCTAGATTGATTTATTCTTTTAAATAGAAATAAATTTGGTTGAAAAATAAAACAAAGAAACCATTAAAAGAAAAAGGAGGAAAAGAAGAAGGAGAAAGTAGGGAAATTTGTACGGATGACCCAATTTTTGGGTCCAAAATGTCAAATGACCCATTTTTAAAAAATAATGTTAATTGACCTTTTGCTTACGTCATCACAGTATGGGATTACATGAATTTCCCCTGATAACCGTCTCGCTCTCGCTATCTGTTCATCTTCCATCGTGATGTGATTGTTTGTCATTGTATGATTGATTTGACAATTTTCACGAAATCTGTCTACAACTTAAAATCATTAACATACAGAAAAATATGTAATAGTGATTTCTTTAAAATATAAACTTCATTTAAACTGTCATTTTGTTGAACGAAGATTTATTGAACAAGATTTTCTAGAGCGGAGTTTTTCAGAACCAAATGGAGTTTTCAGAATGGGTTTTTCAGAATGGAATAGACTTTTCTTGATCTTAGTTTCATTAGTGTTTGTAGAAACGTGGTCTCAAAAAAGGTATATAAATAGACATTGTAAAATAGCATAACAAAAGGGGTGTGAGAAAGAGCGACAAAGAGAAAGGTGGAGAGAGCGACATTGAGCGACAATGAGAATAGTGGAGAGAGTGACATTGAGCGACAGTGAGGGAGTGAGATTGAGCGACAGCGAGAAGCGCGAGAGCGAGAGCAAGATACAATGAGAGCGAGAGAAATTGGGAGCGAGAGCGAGATACAATGAGAGTGAGATAAATTGGGAGCGAGAGTACATGGGGCGACAGCAAGAGAGATCCATGTGTATTACTATCTGCTTAATAAAAAATGTTCTCTTGCTTTGTAGGATGACAGAAAAGTGTGTACTAATCCGATACGGAGGTCATTAGGATGAGAACTAAAATTTGTATATTGGAGGCGAGCTAACAGGAATCATTGTGCCTATTACCTTGAAGTATCAAGAACTTAAAGCTTACATTTATAGGGTTGCAAATGTAAGTTGCTCAGAGTTTGATGTTGTTATGAGAGTTAAATATAATCTTGACTTTGAAGCCCATTCACAGTACATACGAAATGGTGGTGAGGTTTACTTCCTTCTTTGCCGGGATGATCTCTCTAGAGGTCAACTATATGTAACACTAAAATCATACCACGACAAAAATGTGAATATGAGTCGTGATGGTATAGGTGTAGACAGACAATACGAGACATCATATGAGCTTAATCGAGAAGAGAGTGATATTCCATTGTCTATGAACACTCAACCAACATTATCAATAGACAATGACACGTGCAGTGGACTTGGAAAGAGAAACTCAATGTAACAGATCTGTGCTTGGTAATGAGAGATCAGCAGGCTTGAATTTTATGAATTGTGGTCCTTCAGAAGAGCGTGATCCTTTCGTGGTCGATAATGAAAGATCAGTAGGATTGAATTCTATGGACTGTGGTCCTTTAGAGGTGCATAGACCTGCAGTGGCTATTACTGAAAGATCAGTAGGATTAAATTCCATGTCTTCATGTCGTAGAGGGAAGTTGATTATGCCTGACACCTCTTCATCCGAGACAGATGTTGAAGTTGGTCAAATTTTTTTTAGTAAGAGTGATTTAAAAATGAGATTGTCTATTCTGTGCATAAACGATAATTTTGAATATAAGGTAAGGAAGTTAATTAAGTCTTTGTTTACTGTTAAATGTATAGAGATAATTGTAAATGGAGCCTTCATGCAGTTAAAATTCCAGGGTTTGATATATTTAAGATCACGAAGTATATGCAGTCGCACACATGTTCTATTGGAATTTTGAATCATGACCATAGACAAGCAACGACTATGGTAGTTGGTGAACTAATCAAAGACAAGTTTACAGGCATAGGACGTGTTTATAAACCTTGTCACATCGTTTAGGATATGAGGAGAGAGTACGGCGTAAACATAAGTTACGATAAGGCGTGGCATGCAAGGGAAACCG